>NC_049172.1:24322872-24622872 GCF_009769625.2 Cygnus olor
TTTTTTTTTTTTTTTTCTGATTCTTGAATGGAATATCCTGGAATTCCAGTTTGTGCCTATTGCTTCTTGTCCTGCCACTGTGCACCACTGGGAAGAGTCTGAGACCACCTTCTTTACTAGCCTTCCTCTGCCCTCCCCCAATATTTTTACACATTGATAGGATTCCCCCAAGCATCTGCTTCCTGAGAATATTTTAAAAAATGTTTGTTACACTCAGAATTCTCTTTTGTGCAAGAAGGGGAGAACACCTTACACACTATGTCTAGACTAGACCAGTCTAGCTGGTCTAAACAGTCTAATCAAAACATTATTATTAACCCAGTTGCAATGTTACTAGGACTTTTAAGTTTTAAGGAAATGCAGTTAACATGAATATAACTTCTGAGTATCTACCCCCTTTCTGCTGTGTTTGCCTTCCTTCCACTGCCCCCCAGCTTCTGAGGTTGATGTCTTTGGTCTTTTGGCAAGGGTGTGGCATGTCAGCAGTGTCCTGTGTTCTTTTATAGGAGAACTTTGGTGTTGGTGGTTTCTTCATCCACATGCAAGAACCCACTTGAAGTCATTTTTACAAGTTGCTAACACACTTGCACTTTGCTGTCTCTTCCTTTGTTCAAAGCACCATGATGCATCCACATTTGCTATCTTTATATGTGTTAGATACTGTTTGTTCACTTTGTTATCCCCAGCACTGTTTTTGCTCATCTCCCAGGGCTGCATTTCTTTGATAACTAATAACTGACCGCTGCTGAGTAGCACAGGTGAGTTTATAGTCCTGGGGCCTCTGGTAGCATCCTGTGTCTGTACATTCAAGGCTCCTGCTATAATCCCATACCTATACTCAACTACATTGTGCTTTGTGCTGCAGTCAGAGGCAGTTAATACAATGCATAATAACTAGTTGCTATTACTTGCCATGTCCTAGAAACCCTGTGTTTAACGGTAGATGTTACACCATACACCTGTACAAAGCTAAGGACAAGTTAAAACAAATTTGGCAATAGTCACCAGTATTTTAGCTGCTATTACAAACTAAATCACAGCTCCAGGCAGGGTAAGACAAGCCCTGACAATATCTGACACATCCTGAGACCCAGATGAGTTCAATAACAAGCTGGTGGCCAGGTGCAAGCAATATTTACTGGAATACAAGGCCTCAAACCCCTTTCAGAACATCATTTTTCAGAAAAGCATATATACCTTTAAAAGAGGAAAATATAAAATATTTTGCTATTTTTCTTGCTTTCTCAGCTCTTGTCTTACAGCTTCCCACTTAATAACAAGGTTTGTTAGAAAGTAGAATAAAAACCTTTCATGTCAAGAAGTGACACCACTTATTGCTTTACTTTTGACTTTATCTGAAATCTGATTGAAATGTGGTTATCTCAGTGGTGACTTGATTTGTGTTACTGTCTTCCTTTTATACAAATTTAACTAATGTTAAAGCTATACTAGGTGCTTGGATTCTGTCTTTGTTCAATTAAATCAGCAACCAGTTAAGGTTGGATTTTAAAATTTTTTTTTGACTCTTGTTCTGTGAAGAGTAACCAAATGACTGTCATATCTGTCACTGATCATCTTTCCCTAATTTCCTGTAAATGATTCTGTCTCATGAAAGCGTACTGTTAAAACATTGCTCTGAAGAAAATTTATGTAAATTGCTAAATGTAAGGTAACATCACAAAAGCTCTGGCTATAGTTGTCACTGATTTCTTTCTTTTTTGACCATTGTATTTGCTAGTCAGCATACCCTTTGGACTTGTTTTGTTTTTTTGCCTACTTGTTTTTACATAATTTAAATTTTAATCACAGAATACATGTGGGAAGCAGAATATTAAAGGTCCTGAGGGTCCTGCCTCTATTATGCCTGTTGTGGAGCCCAGTTGTTAAAATAACTGTTGTTTCAAGTTAAGTGTTTTTTCATTGTTTGTTTTAAAGAGGGACATTAATAATTTAGAGTGACTATGAACAGAGGCAATACTGTGTGCATAGCTAGCATTTTTGGATCTCTCTTCTGTATCTTAAAGCTTTTTACTTGTCTTTAGTAACCCACATCATGTTGTTTTCCTTTAATTCCTTCATAACATATCTTTCTTCCCCTGTTGCCTATTCAGAATTTCTAATTTTTCATTTCCTCCTTGTGAAAAGGCATTTTTTTTCTAACTTTTTATACAGGGAAAAGATTATCTTCTTTTATCTTTTCTTTTTCTTTCTTATCTGGATGAAAAAGCAGAGCACTTTTGCTATATCAGGATGAAAATTTCTCTTGTTTTCTGCCATTTTTGGTGATACATTTGTGTTTAATTCCCCAAACTTAATAGGATCTTATGAATAGTTTGAGTATGAAGTATTTTAGGTCATTTTTATTTAATTATTATTATTATGTATATATATTTAGCAGCATAGGCTGGTTTTACTTCACTTATATCAAAATCATTTATACAACTTCTACATCTGACATCAGAGCTTTCTGTCAATAATATTTTCTTCTCTGGGTCTAAGACACTGTGTGACCTTCTGTTAATATAGCAGCAATGTATCTGCAGTGAAAGGGTCATAAAGATGTAGTGAATAAATTGGGAATAACAGCTGTGTAGAAATTGGTTGCCTAGGAGTAGAAAAGAACGCAGTTCCTAAGAGTAAGTGGTAAGATGTGTCTTGCTTTTATCTAACATGGAAAATCCTGATCAATAACTTTAAAGTTATATTACCATTGTATTCATCTAGTGTTCACAGGTAATAAATGAGTATTTTACATGTAGGAAGATATGTGTTTTCAGTCTTAGAGCAGAAAGATTACAAAAATAAGAAATGGAGTGGTACCTCTCTTGTCCTCCCTTTTGCATCCAAATACAGAAACAAACCAACAAGAACATAATAGCAACTATGCTGTGGCAAGAGATTTCAAGCCTGAATAGATGCTATATTATGTGTGTGCCATTTGTTGTGATATATGGAAATGTTCATTTTACAAGACAGTGGGGTTAGTCCCTGGTTAATATATTTTAATTTGGGGCTAACAACACATGAAACCTTACAGCTGTAGAGAATATTTAAGAGCTTGCTATGAATTGTAAAAAACATGATGTGTAATCACAAACTTTGGGGCTTATTTCCCTTCCTTAAAGGTTGCAGAGCAAGGAGGTGGACTCTGTTCTAATGTAATGATAGAAAACAGAGCAACAAACCAACGGATTCCCACTACCTTGGGTATGGGGCTGGTTCTGTGCATCTAAACCAGCCTGGCTGTTTTCTTTCTCATTGGATTGTTGATCATACGAACATAGAACATAAGTAGATCAGTTAAACAGACTCAGTTGTGAAAGGAGTCCCAGCTGTCAAGGGAATGCCAGTGGAGTTATTTGACTTTTGCACTCTTCAGGTGGCTGAAATCATTCTAGAATGTAGATTTACATTGCACTGTATCCTTTTAAGAAGCAGCATTTTAACTTCAGGTCAAGATTATGGTCTAGGGAAAGAATTCCCATTTTATCTTTATCCTGAAACGTTTAGTAACTATTTTTAGACTGATGCTCTATGAACTCCATATTGCTATTATAGCATATGTGCTGGCAACAGTTTCCTATATAATATCCACCTTGGTGAACGATCATTCCTTTTAACATTGCAAAGAGACATTTCTTGAGTTGCCTGATCATTTAACTATTTATATACTCACAGATAGACGTCACTTGTATTTGGGATATTGCAAACCTACTACATTAGGAGAAAATATGTAGGGACTCGGGGAAAAAAAAAAAGTGAATTTCAAACTTTCCCGTCCCGCTGATACAGAGGTTTTACCAACATAACTTTAATGCTATAAAGACATGATGGTGCCTCTAGCTATTTGAATAAAATTGGGGTGACTTAGGAATGTTATTTTAATGCTAGTAATTGTATTCATTTTTCAGGAAAAAAAAAAAGTCAGTTTTGAATGTGGGACATAATAGCATTTTATCACTACCTCCATGTTGGGTTTTAATTTTGAGGAATGGAGAATGGATGAGGAAAGAGAAGGGATCCTAACAGTTAAGAACAATCAAGATTCAATATTCTCTAACCATATATTAATATTTACAAAAAAATATTTCTATCAAGTAGAACAAAAATATTTTTGGCACTGAACTTTAAAGAAGAAACAAAGCCCCTTGCCATATGATGGGTTATCTGGAGGAAACAGCCCCATCAGGTGACCTCTTACTCAGAACATGAATCTTCTAAATAAGAAAGTTGTTTCAGGAAGAAGCTGCCTACTAAGGAGAATGGGATGATGAGACTAGGGGAAAAAAAAAAAAAAGACACACAAGAGGGTGCCAGAAGCATACAAGGTTATAGCTGTTCAAAGTTGCAGGCCTGAGTCAAAAGATAGTTCAGCAGTGGATGAAGCTACTGAGGCAGGGTGCTGGATCCATTTCTGAGCCGAGCTAATCCCTTTGTGGGTACACAGTGTGCTGGGGAAGTCCAACGACGTCTTTTGGTTTAATGAAGCTGACAGAAATTTATAAACAAATTGAATCACACTGGCAGATTCAAATATAGCACTACATCCTGTGTCTAGCTAAGAAGGCTTTTACTAGTTCAGTAAATGCAGCTTTTAAAGATAGGGATAGTGTGCAATGACTAAATCGAAAGTGTTTTGGAGAAATTTTATATAGTAACTTGTGCACCATTTGATATCTAATACTCTTGAAATCTGGATGTAATACCAAACAGATACATTATATAAATTCTCTTGGAAACAGCATCATCCTGTTAAGTACTGAAGAGTAAGGACAGGATTCCCTATTTCAATGTGCCATAATACTGGTTGCTGTGTGATTCTAGATTCAGATCAGAGACACCCCTACCTTCCCCCTGGCCCCATCCCCCACTTCAGGAACAATATTTTTGGATTTTTCAGAATTTTAAAAAGTAAAAAGGAAAAAATGGTCCATTTTAAAGAAACCCTGTGAGACAAGGAATTAAAACAGGAATTTCAAAAAGTGGATTTTTTATGAATGTCATTACTTAATGAATCAATGAGTGTTTTAAAATTTTAATATTCAGGGAAGCTGGTAGGGGTGGGTTTTATTCCTTTTTGTGTGTGCATGTCACAAAATACAGTTACACAGACACACACCTGGCTGAACGGTAGTTATCTGAAAAATTAATACGTGTATATAGATAAAATCTATCACAGGGATTTCCATGAAGTAATGTTTGTGTGACCTGAATGAAACAAAGTAATATGCTGTCAGTTTCAAAGTGATGTAAGCTTAAAAACTTGACAGTGTAGCTGCTCTGGCCTTTATGTTTTTATTTTGGAGAGATCAAATTTGAAAAAGGTGATTTCAGAAGATAACGATCTATTTTTCCAGAAGGAAGTTCACAAACCACAAAATATAGGTGTAGAATGTGGCACTGGGGAGAGAACAATGGTGGAGATTGAAGAATTTTGAGACAGAAATTAATACTGAGCATTGTTTTGTAGAAGAGCTAACTCAGGTCAGGAAAACTGGACGGGGATCTGGAGAGTGAGAGCGAGGATAATTGGAGAGAAATATGGAATTCACTCTGAGCAGGATCATCCAAGGCATCAAGAAAAATGTAAACAATGATCATCAATTTGAATTGACTTTATTTAAGAATACATGGTGAAAGAATTTAGCCTGTAGCTTTGTAATATACATTCTATATGCTCTGTGCATTTTCACACAGAATCACATTGACCCTGGGATCACTGAGAGAGGCAGTGAATATGAAGCATGAAACAGCAGTAAGTCAAAATGTAGTCAAGGGTCAGCCATTCAAGATCCAAGAGGAAATGTGGAAGTCAACTCACTAAACATTATCAATCTAAAGGAAGTCTATACTCAAGCCAGAATAGGATGCCTCTGGGTTTGCCTAGTCATAACTGAGTATTTGCTTTCCTTATAGGCTCTGCTGTACCAATGCCTTTTCTGATCTTCATTTGAAGTGACAAGCATCAATGTTACTTCAGGACACTGTAGTTCAGATTTTGTGGATCTTTGAAAATCTGAGTCTCAACTCAAGCAACAATGTTTGACGTATGTTCATCCCTAATGAAATCAAAACTGAGTTGACCTGATATGGACTGACTCTAAATGAATCAGAAGCATAAAAGTTTGGAGTAAGACCTAATTATTTTCAAAAAATATTTCCCACTTGTAATCTTATTTGTAATCCTAGCTGTATTAATCTTTATGGTGATGAAATGTAATGAAACAGCAAATGTTTTTTATGTGGACTTCTGTGCTAATTAATGTGATAATGGTGGTTCTCACAATATATAGATAGTTCATCAAACTACTAAAACCAGCACTTCACATTAACTGTAAATTGTTTAAAATACTCCTTGGCTTTCAAAGACCCTGGATACATTTTGTCGTCAATTCCAAAAAATCTGTTTATGAACATTCACAAGTATCTAATCTATTTTAAATGTGTGACTGTCACTAAATAGGACATACTGATGTGTTTTCATTCTCCAACAACTTAATTTAAACATCTAATCCCTGAACACAGACAGTGTAAGCAGGAAGGGAAGCGTTATTTGTGTCATGGGAGAAGATAGATAATAAATCCATGCTTTCTGACTGAAACCAAAACAAACCAACAACCAAAAAAAAAAAAACCAACAACAACAACAAACTTTCAGATAGCAGATATTCAAATGCCTATTGTACTTTTTGATCTTTTGTGATTAGCTTTTGCATTGTGTCCCGTGAACTGAATATTTTCTTTTTACACTTATGGGAAAGTAATAAAATTGCTACATACCAAAACATTCAGAAAATTCAATTTCCATAAGACGTGATTTCTTAAAAACACAGTGAAAACTCTCAGATGTCCTATTTTGTCTATCTTTTAATAAAATTTCAGTGCAAAATTTTTAAAACTTGCATTACCATTACTCATGTCATGCAAATAAATTAAATTGGCTGTTTTTCTTTCTCTCTGTCTCACACACACATACACAAAATCATCAGGCTCATGACTAATTAGAAAAAAATCAGGCTAAGACCCCTGAAAAATCAGACTAATTTTCTCAAGTAGTGAATCTAAAAAAAAGATGAGTGCAAAAGTTTAGATAGCTAGCTTGCTCCAAAGATACTTCCTTTTCTGTTTTGAATATTAGCAGATTTTGACAGATACAGGATTTGTCATATAGGAGGGGTATGTCTGCATTGAACTCCTTCAAACTGCAGATGAATTCATAATATTAGCAGTAACTATACAATGAAATATCAAGTTAATCTACAAAAGTATGCTAAACCAGACAATTAACTGCATTTCTAGTGAGAAGAGGTAGGAAAATTATCTTCATAGCTATTTGTCCAGCTTTGAATTTGTTAATGCTTTCAAGGGGTTGTGATTTTGAATTTTTGACAAAGTTTACTTGGAAAGTTTCCTTCTTACTCTTTCCTTGCTTTGTGTGTTAATTTATATTTTAATATTACATCCCTGGAGACTATATATTACCAGAGACCTGGTGACTCCATTTACTTTCTAGTGGCCTGTGTTTAAGGGTACTTCACTAGGACCCTGAAATCCTGCAGGTTTGGAATGAAGTATGTCTTCCTTCTAATGGCTTTCTGTAATCTTTGTAATTATGTGGCAATGTATATGCATTTCTTTATCTGCTTATTAACAGATAGTCAAATAAGTATCATAATGGAAAAAGCCACATCCAGATCTTGGCCACTTAGTAGAAACAGACATGCCCAACAAAAAATGTAAATAGGAAAGGACTCTAGAAGATGACTTATTGGAGGCATTTTCAGAAGCATCTTAGCTCCTAGGGGCCCTGCTTAGGTTTGAGGGAGGGGCAGAAACCTTTCCCAAAGAGGCGTGCTATAGAGAAATATCCAGTGCTTCTAGTAAGATTATTGTCAGCCTAATGGATCCAACAAGCAAAGTTGTTAGACAAAGTGGAATGGGGAGATGTTGAAAGAATTCAAAAGACAAGGAAGAAAAGTTAAAAAAAAAACAAAACTCAAAAATTAGTGAACCAAAGTTTGTGGCTAGTGCTGTGTACTCATCTATCTCCTACAGTGTTATGCAGACCTGTGTAGAAAGCTGTGACGTTACCCCAAACGTGCTGGCTGCCCACTCACCATGCTGTGGTGATGAGCGAGGGTACTCAGCCTTCAGAAGCAGGATTGCCAGTTGCATAGAGCTCTGCCCAGATGGTGAATATTTTCTTCTCACATGTGTTGGTACTGCTCCATTTGCTCAG
Organism: Cygnus olor; assembly: GCF_009769625.2. Classification (NCBI taxonomy): domain Eukaryota; kingdom Metazoa; phylum Chordata; class Aves; order Anseriformes; family Anatidae; genus Cygnus; species Cygnus olor. The sequence continues at coordinate 24,331,112 of NC_049172.1, forward strand.
TTAGCAGCCGCTGAATCCCTTTCTGAGCCTGGGTGATGAAAATCTGTCATTGTATCTGAAAAAAAATATATGGTAAATACAAAATTTCATTAAATTGAGGTGTGATCTTCCTTAATTATAATAATGATTCTTCATATGAGCTGGAATTTCCTTTGTCTGGCATGTCTATATGAAGTGTATCATACATATATATATCAAAACAAAGTAACGTTTTATAGTGCATACTTGCTTGTGTTGTTTTATGGGGGTTATTTTTTTTTTCTCCAACCTGCTTAACATTTATTTAAACTGAAATGATTTGAAATTTGAAACATTATCTATGTAATGGTGAGATTCCAGTAACTAATTATGATTTAATGTTTTGTATTACTTTTGTTTGGGGTGGTGTTTGATTTCCTGAAGTCATCACTTGGTAGGGGGTTTGGAGGATCTAGAGGATTTACCGATGTACCTTACGGACTCATCTACTGTGTGATACAGAAATATTGATGATATATGACAAAAGGAATCTGAAAATTTCAGGTTTTTCAAAATTTTGAGTTGAAGTATGTTCTGCTGTATAGATCCATTTATTTACTATGGTCTTTATGTTTATAAAATGTTTGTTAAAGAGGCAAGGTGTTACACTGGTGTCCTTGATGCTTTCAAGAGTTCTGATAACTAGAAAAAAAAAAAAAAAAAAAGATCCAAACAGTTTCACAATATGAAAAATAACTCACCTGATTTAAAATTGAACTTCATACACATACACCAATTTTGGTAAAAAATGTTTTCTTTCTACTCAGGAGTATATTTCTCTTTTTATATCTTTATAATTTTTGGAAAAAAAAAATGTGGACTTTATCTGTTTAAGTATTCGGTTGTTCAGTATGAGAGGCTTTTCAAGATTCTTTCTTACAGGAGTCAAAAATCAATTAAAAACAAAAAAAAAAAAAAAAAAAAGAGATTTTTTTCCAAGGTTTGTTTTCTCTCTAGTGAAAAGGATCAAGTTCCTTTACTGAGAAGCTTGGTAGTTACAACAGACTTAAGAGAACTGTAGTTTGCTTGTTTCTTTGTTTGGTGAGTTTAGTTTGTTTACAATTGGGTAGAGACAAATTATAATAACAGAAGTAAAAGCATTTGCTATTACAAATCCTTCTAGCTTTCCGGAGGACAACATAAGGAGGATAGTAGTACAGATTTTCACTTTTTCTAAGTGTGGTCAGTTGTGCAATAACTCTGTTGCTCGCCTTTATGGACAATGTTTGACTGTATTTCTCTGTTTTCAGTATTTTATACTTGAACTTAAAATATATTAAAGAAAGAAGGGTGCCATTTCTGTAGGAAGAACTTTTTTTTTTTTTTTTGTAATAGTTGAAGTACATTCTATTACCTTTGAAGTTCAAAGACATGATAAGAAGACTGCAATTTCGAAACTGATGTGTCAAACCACTTTACATATATATGTACTGTACAGATGTTTGGTTTCCAGAGTATTATTTCCACTTTTTTTGCCAATCAGTACTCTGATCTTTACTGTGTTTAAGAAAATCAGCTGCTTTCATTTCACAAATGAGTCATTTATTTGTTTCTTAAAGATACTATTTCCAGCATTTGGCTCCCAACAATGAGTCACTTCTTTCTGTTTCACTTCTTTCTATTTTTCAAAGGCTCAGTTTTCAGCTTTCAGCTCTCTCAACAAAATTCTCTACTATATATCAAAAGACCATTAAACAGAGCTCATACTTTCTTAAAATACTATGTTACTCATGGGATCTCAGTAGATTAATAAATTTGTGTTATTAGAGGTACTGAGAGGATTTTTCCCTACTAAATAATTTCCAGAATGGAAAATATGTATAAAAAATGGGAAGAGGTATTATTTTACTAAAGATTGACAATTAAATTTTCTTGAATAGTGTCTTTGAACTTTTAAATAGTGTCTTTGAACTTTTAAATACTGTCTTTGTCTTTTGAATAGAAAGAAATTATGTAATACTCTAATGCATAGTGACTGGCTGAATTTGTTACATGCTGAGTTCAAGATGTTAATTTCTCAGAAATCAAGGTACATGTTCCTAATTTCAACCAGGTCCCTTTCAGAATTTATAAGCCAAGACTTAACCACAGAATCTCATATGCCAAGGACTCTCACCTTTTAAATATAGACAAAGAAGAACACAACTTACTAGTAAATCTTTGAATCTGAAACACAGTCAGCTAGTGGTTACTCCACCTTCAGTATGGAGAAGAGTGAGTAGTTTTGCCTTGAAGATACAATCAAAACAGATCTAGACTCTAATTGAGTCTAAACTCAGGTCTAGCCTGTATACATTTATTTCTGGTGTCTCTATCACAAGAGATTTTTTTAACTCAAATTCTGAGGAAGATTTTTAGAAGTACAGCAGTATAAAAAGTGATAATTTACAAAATGTTTGTCACAGAATAGTTACATTTTGGCAACAAGAAAGTGTAAAGGTGTTCTGTATATGTGATATAGCATAACATCAACATTTGTTGGTCTGCAGACAAAAATTTTCTCCTGGTGTTTGATGTACAAAGTTAAAAGACTCTGAGAAGAGTAGATCAGATATCATGACATGCAGTGCAGAAGCAGAGAATCCTTTTAATCAGAAGGTCTGAAATGAGCATTAGGTTGCTTTTTTTTTTTTTTTTTTTTTTTTTACATAGGAAATAGGAAATATTTCCTCACTTCCTAGAACTGTTGCTAAAAAAAAAATACATATTGAAATATTTTTTTGACTTCAAAGGCAAAAGTCTTCCAAAATTCTTGAAATCCACAGAAATATCAGATGTTGTGTATTGGTGTCCAGTACTGCTCTATAATGAGATTTCATCCTAACAAGCCAGTGTTAGACGTACAATACCTCCAATAGAGATAGTCACATGCTTTGTTTGCATATGTAGACAGCAGTTCAGCCGTCTAAATGGTCTTTCAGTCTGCTAAAATGTTGAAATGGATGGGTGCCGTGTTACTTAATGCAGATTCGTACAATATTGTTTCATTCAGATATGCCACCATGGCACAGAAGTTCGTGTCTTGGTTCTGGCAAGCTGACAGGAAGAAAGTAGACATAGCAGGTATATCACCATCATTTGAATTTTGCACTGAAGCATCTTCATCAAAGAGGCAGTTGCAATAATTTTGCCTCTAGGACTCTAATTTCATTGAGATTTCAGATTATACTTATTTGAAGATTAGCTTTTAAGATGCCATATTAAAAACCAAAACAAATAGTGTTTAACGTTGGAGTGATACTCCTGAGTCAGTCTTGAAATGCTTTTAGTTGCTGTGGCTATCATGTCTTTATTGTTGAAAGCTTGCTGAATAGTTAATATTGCAAGTGTTAAATAATATTTCCTGAAATGTGTATGGAATGTTATGAAAATAAATTAAACACATAAAAATGCATAAAGCATTTATAAGTATATTCCTTATCCTTTTCTCATAATTAGGTGACATGCATTGTCACCTAATTATGAGAAAAGTTTCTTCAATATGCAAAGAGGTGTAATATTTTTAGTGTATAATAGGTCTGCATCAGTACATTCGTTCTTTAAGATTTTGCCTGTTATTTTTTGTCCTTCACTTTTTTTTACTTAATAACATATTGCTGATTTTTTATTTAATATAAGACCTAAAAATTGGAGATACACTGTTATTTTCATGTGCATAGCCTGTGGGTTGTCTAGAGAAATAAACAAGAACACTATCTAATTCAGCAGAGTGTGGTTAATACAAGGTGAAGTTTATACCTGAATCCTTTTTTCTCCAATACTTTACCAGGTCTTTTAGCTCAGCAATCTCAGCCTTGGTCCCAGAATCAGGGTGCCACTCCCAAATTCTGAAGTTTCCTGTATTGACAGCTACATTTGCAGACTTAAAGAAAATGTACTGTTGATGTGTTGTTAATGTATGAAAATATGGCATTTGTTAATAAAAGATTAGAACGCCCATCCTGTTAATGATGATGATAAAATTAAAACATGATAATAAATTACTATACAACTAGTGAAGATTTGCAACACAAGACTTGCATAGTATTCTTACAAGCTACACTGAAACCTTTTCATCTTTTATTAACTTACCTGATGAGAAAAGATGAGTAAAGTGCATCCTAAAGCATCCTAACAGTTCAAATGGTCTTCCTATATATATATATACATATATATATATATTAAGATTGCAAACATAATAATCTTCTCTTATTTGGAATAAAAAATGTGAAATGAGAGATAATAGACACTAAGTGACAGGATTCTCTAAAAATTTATCTAACTTCTGGTGTTAAACAAAGGGTTACCAATAAAAGATAAAAGCCAAATGAGTCATTTCTGTATGCAGTCACTAGGCAATTATGAGTGAGAATGGGTTATGGAGTTGGAAGATTTCTAGCCAGATCTTTCAGTATTCCAGCCAGCCCCGTGTTCAGAAGCATGTCTGGAGAAAAGTTACTCCTATTACCTGGATATACATAGAGATGAAAAGCAACATGGTATTCCACATCTTTATATGGTTTCTAATGCTTTAGCAAATGTCTCAAAGTGACAGTGTTTCAAGCTGTGCTAAGCCATTCTAAATTTATCTAGAAACTGGGTTCTGAATTTGATTTATTTTGTGTATAAATTACTGCTGTCTCCCAGAGGTTCATAAACTACTGACATTCAAAAGAGCCACAGTTACATTCCATTAATCCAAAGCAGTAGGGTCACTTCTTTCATATGCATTCCTCCAGTTTCTAGAATACTGAACAGTACGAAGTCTTGCAGTAACAAGAATTATTTGACCTCTAGTAAGCACTTTACCACCATTGGAAAGCTTGGATTTAAATTTATAGCTAAAACTTTTATTAATGTACTTAGCTCATGGTGAGTTTTTGTGTAACTATCAGGTGTGAAATAGCTTCATTTGTTAATTGCATATTGATTTGAATTTTATTTTGCCATCCATAATTATAAAAAAGAAAATCTACAAAGTTTAAATTCCAATCTGGTCTTCAAAGTGTTGACACCCCATCTTCCTCAACATACTTAAAACGTTAGAAAATTGTTTTCTGTTCTCATTAGGATATTCCCACTTGCTAGTGAGCTCCTAATAACTATTCTGTAGTTTTTTCCCCTTTCCCCTTGAGTCTTGATGTTTAGGTAGATTAGTTTATACCCCATTTTCTCACTTTCTAAAGTTGTGGAAATGCAGTAACCTGCACAGATTTGGAAACATAATTGCTAATATGGTAGAGATTACTTTAGCTAATTAATTCTGCACTCTACAGTAAATTTCATTAGGCTTTGTAATGTTTATCTTTACATTCTTTCCTTTGTTATTTTTCAAAAGTCTTTTAATTTTATAATGCTTTATAAATGCAATTAACTTTTTTTTTTTTTTTTTTTTGGTGAAGGCTTAAATAGCAAATCAATTATTTCATATTTTTTCTCTGTCATTCATGAATTGCTATTTAAATTAGCAAAGATTTATTCAATTACACTTTGTAAGCACATGTAACAAATAGTATGATCGTTCAACCTGATAACAAGCAGTGGCTTGCAAAATCACCACCAGTATTGACTTTGTCCTCTTTTTTTTTTTTTAATCTGTCCTTTTACTGTCTTCAAGTATCTTCCAAATAGCTTTTCTAAATAAGGTATAAGTGAAAATTTTTACTTTTGAATTAAGCACAGGAATATGTACACTGGAAGTTTTCATCTAAGTTGGGACTTAGCTCAGCTTTACATGTAAACCTAGAGGCTTTTAGGACTCTTCCTGTATCTTCAGTTTCATAACAATGATGGCTTTGTCTGGGGAATGATAACACAAACTCATGTAGTTATAACTTTTTAATGGTAAAAGGGTAAAAGTGATCAAGTCTGAATAACCGGTTTGGAATGCCCTTTCTTTTGTGTTGGTTTATTGAAAGAAATGCCCAGCTCTCCACAGCCCTCTTTCCCTCTTTCTTTCCCCCCTTCTTTCCCCCTTTCTTTCCCCCCTTCTTTCCCCCTTTCTTTCCCCCCTTCTTTCCCCCTTTCTTTTCCCTCTTTCTTTCCCCCTTTCTTTCTTTCTTTCTTTCTTTCTTTCTTTCCCCCTTTCTTTCCCCCTTTCTTTCTTTCTTTCTTTCTTTCTTTCTTTCTTTCTTTCTTTCTTTCTCTTTCTTTCTTTCTTTCTTTCTTTCTTTCTTTCTTTCTTTCTTTCTTTCTTTCTTTTTCTTTCTCTTTCTTTCTTTCTTTCTTTCTTTCTTTCTTTCTTTCTTTCTTTCTTTTTTCTTTCTTTCTCTCTCTCTCTTTTTCTTTCTCTCTTCTCTCTTTCTCTCTCTTTCTCTCTCTCTTTCCCTCCCTCTCTCTCTCTCTTTCTTTCTCTCTTTCTTTCTTTCTCCCTTCCCTCCTTCCTTCCCTCCTTCCTTCCTTCCTTCCTTCCTTTCTTCCTTCTTTCTTTCTTTTTCTTTCCTTTTCTTTTTTTTTTCTTTCTTTCATCATCTATCTATACAATTTTATGTTGGGTTTAAGTATTCTTGACTTCAGAAGGAAGGCAACCTTATTTAGCTTATTAACTTCTAGCTAGAAGTCCTTGGCTTTTAGAGCTGTATCCATACACAAGATAAAAATGAGGTTGCATGCACTGGTAATGTGGTGTGGCTTTTAGAAGAGAGATTTCAGGTTTTTATCTTGTTGTCAGGCTCTTTGGATTAGATCCAAACAGGGACTTCAGGGACACAAACCAAGGATTGCCAAATTTAACTTTAGAGGGCAGCTAGCTCCAGGGTAAACAACAGAACTCTGACTGAAAAGTCTAGCTGTTTTTTTATCATTATTATTATTTTTAAGTGTGTATCAGTACAAAGTATTAGGCACTTCAGAATATGAGCCAAACTACTTAAACCAAATCAAAACAAACAAAACAAAACAAACAAACAAACAAACAAACAAAAACCCCACACATTGGAGAGCTTTATAGGCAGAGTGAATCAAAAGCTGATTTCAACTGGAAATGCTCAAATTGGTTCCCTACAACTTCTTGTTATAATCACTCTTACCTTTCAAATTAAATAAATACACAAATAGATAAATGATGACATTTTTACCATACAAGATTCTCCCAGCCCAGTGGAAGCAGACTTCCTTTGTCCTCTTCTTCAAGTTGTCTTAACATCTTACATGATATGTACAAGATCTCCGATCCTAATGAGCTAAATCATATTTTTTTTTGTAGTATGTATTCTCTGTGGCGTATGTAGAAATTATCAGATTTTAGCTGAATACTCATATTCATATTTAGCTGAATACTCACATCCAGCTGTGAAATGTGGAAGAAACCTCTAGAACAGAGAATCTGTTTGAGATTTAGGCTATAAATCCTCCATAAAACTATATGACAGCTTCAAAGTTCCCAATTTTTGTTGTAGTTTTATGAATTAGAATGCTCTCATCATTTGGACAATCCCATAATAAGCCAGTGAACTACATTTAAACTTAACAGTAATGTATAATAGTTTTTAGTATTGAGTCATAATGAAGCTATTACCAGAAAATCTATTTGTTTGAAGTCACTTTATAGAAGTACCAGTTTCTAAGCTCAAAGTCAGTTAACTTACACTATTTCAATACTGTCATGAATTTTCTTACTTTCCTGTAGAAAAGACCTTCAAAGAAAGTGACCTCACTTACATTTTGTAGTTGAATTATTCTAAAAATTCCCATAGAACTGAAAAAAAAAAACCAGCAACATTTAATCAGTGTACACACTAGCCTGCATAAAAGAGAATATATTTGAGCAAATTAAACATTTTAATATATCACAAAATAAAGGAGAGCTGTATTTCTAAAATGCTCTTGAAGATATCAGAAGTGAAAAGAATGTGTTCATGTTTTATGCAACATCTGTAAGAAAGAAAAAGGTTTTCCTGCAAAACTAATGTCATCAAATAAACTCTGATTTCTTTTTTTTCATCCCTAAAGACTGTACCCAAGTTATAGTTGGAAAAGCTCGTCTTCAACAGGATCAAATTGTGGGGGGAGGTTCAGAACATACAGGCACTAGGATCTTGTGAGATTAAAACTGAGTAAAATTCACAACTGCACAATTCAGACAATAATGAATCACTCTTACTGAGACAAATTACACCTTTGTTTGATTTCGTATCTTCTGAAAATGTTCTAACTCCATCTCCATGAGTTCACCAAATTACTGTTATTAAATAGGGATACCATTATTCAAAACAGTAATTGTATGTTGTAATAGTAACTACAGTATTAAAACCAAAGTGTTTTCCAGTCCAGGGAAAAGACATACTTCTTGTCAAGAAAGATTCCTAAATTACAAACAGGAAGAAGAAGGAAATGAAGAAAACAAAATACATAAAGACTAAGTTCAAGAAATGTGATAATTGGTCTCCTGGGCCCTTCCAGGGCTTTGTCACACAGTATCCTATCTGGTGGGAAGAAAAAATGTCAAATGTCTTTCCCTTATTACTTCTTTCACAGAAGACATTATATTAGTAATCCATATTGTGATAAAAGGCTGAATGTCTAATGGTATTTGCTGGTTAAAAAAAACAAAACAAGAAAGCACTTGTGTATCATTTTCTTGGCTGATAAATATTTATAAGGCAAGGGTGTGACAGCAAGTTGCATTTTAATTCTTTTTTGCACGTGTATTACAACACAGAGAATTTTATACCTACAGTTTTACATGTACATGCTACCTATTGAGCTAAGTATTTGAGTCATGATAAAGTAATTCAGTTCATCAGTAGACACTGCATTACATCTCACTAGCTGTTACTGAGGGGAATAAGCTATTTTGTTTCTGTTAGACTGAGCTGTCATATCAGTTCTCTCTGCTGTCTTATCTGTCTCTGCTGTAAAATTCTCTGGCTTTCAAGGTGAACTTTTCCTCCCATCATCCCAAAGAGAAATTGAAACACTTCGTAACCTCAATGTAATTTTTTTCCAAGGGGTAATCCAATTCATTTTAAACAAACTTAACAGTTTCAATCTTCATTGTTTTCACATGGATTTTTTGGAAGCACTTGAAGTTTTCCAAATACTAGCTGCAATATCTCTCTTCTGCTATTTCTTCACTATAAAGGCAGCCATGAGTAAATCCCAACAGACTGCACAGTTAAATCTTTTATTTATTTATTTATTTATTTAAAGTTGAATTTTTTCTTCAATTACCTTTTTTTCTGTAATGTTCAAATTTTTGGTTCTGCTTTTTTTTATTATTATTATTATTGCATGCACATTAAGCTAGAAAAACAAATAGAGCAGAAAGAACTTTAAAAAAGGCATCAAACACACTTCTAGCCCTGTCTCCTGTTGAGAAGCAGGAAAGAAAAGAAAAGAAAAGAAAAGAAAAGAAAAGAAAAGAAAAGAAAAGAAAAGAAAAGAAAAGAAAAGAAAAGAAAGAAAAGAAAAGAAAGACAAAAAAGAAAAGAAAAGAAAAGAAAAAGAAAAAAAAAGAAAAAAAAAAAAAAAGGAGAAAAGAAAAGAAAAGAAAAGAAAAGAAAAGAAAAGAAAAGAAAAGAAAAGAAAAGAAAAGAAAAGAAAAGAAAAGAAAAGAAAAGAAAGATTCTCAATTCTGAAATCCAGGTTTAAAACAGGACTTTTTGTCTTTGGTCTTCTGTGTTTCTCCATTATTACTTTTTTTTTTTTTTTTTTTTTTCAGAATAATTAAACAGTGGCTGATCCAAAACAGAATAAGTCCAAATGTAGAGTATGAGACAGAGCACAGAAATGTTCCAATTTATTTTCTCCAGGTTTAAAACGTCCAGCTCAAAAACTGTGATTACTTCAGTTCTTAAATAGTGTCTCCAGATATTGGTTTAATAAGAAATGTAAATAAATTTAAATCTATGATATGGTTTAAAAAGAAACTTAAAGGTTTTTTTTTTTGTTGTTTGTTTGTTTTTTGTGGGAGGGGTGTAATTCTAAGACGCTTGTGACTACAAGTCCTTAGTATTTATGCATAATGCTTTTGTTTTCATGGATATTGCACTTTAGTTTGGATAATACCTGGAATAACATGAAGGACCAGGTAAGATTTTTTTTTATTATTATTATTTTTTATATAGAGAAATTGTGATAAGAAATTCAACAAAGCTTTAATTTGTGTACCTATCGTTTGTTAACCTTTCCACAATTTTTGTATTTAAAAATGAATATAATTCAGGGCTGGAAGAGATGCAAGTTTTGCTACAATTCTCTCCTAACTAGAGGCTGACTGTCTATATATTCTACTACAACAGTTCAAACGGACAAAATTAATCCAGATTTCAAATGGATATTCCCTAATTATCCTTTTTGCCTTTCTCTAATTTAAATCTCTGTAAAGGTGTCATGCAAAAAGGATGACATCTTCTCAGCTAATAGCCTATCAAAATCTGGTCTCACTGAAGGGGCAAGGGAACTGAAACAAACAAAAAAATATTTCAGGGAACAGGGATGCTCTTAAAGTAATAACAGATTTGCAGTCCACAGACCATCTTGGTGGAACCCATAAAAATTGCCGTAAGGAAAATTGAAGACGTGATTCCAATGTAATTCTTTAACAAATTTCTTCCCCAACCCCAGTTAAGTAAGCAGTTGTTCCCTCTATTTTGTTTTCATTCTCTAGATTTAGATTAATGAGTTTCTGTGAATGCAGGCTCAGACAGGTTCAGTAGTAATGTTATTGTTACTGTATTATTATATGTAGTATACGTATACTATATATATTCTATACTATATTATATATATATATACACTATATTGTAACATTGAATTTATTCCAAGGTGATGGCAAATAGCTGTTAGTAATGAATGATGAATGGTTCTGAACACTGTTACATTTGTACATCCTTCATTATCTTCATTATCTCAAAACCAACATCTAAAACAAAGTTTAACACAAAAACATTTAGCTAAGAAATATTTTTAAAGTTGGAGGAAGGTGTTTCATACACTTACATATGAACCAAAAGCTTCATTGTGTTTATGTTCAGAATCTATAATTAATATCAACATTCTTATGCTTAATTAGACAGCAACATCCTTTATTCAAAGCCAAGCCTTGTATCATACAGAGTAAAAATTAGCAGAGAAATGCTGCTACATGAAATGGAGAACAATAAACAGGGTCACGTATTCAGTAAAATTTTCAAAATATACACAGTCACTCTGAAGGTAAAAAAGCTGTAAAACTTAATAGAATAACAAAACAATCTGAAGTTTACAAATCTGATCTGAAATGAAAAAGGGGTTCAGAGAGGTAAAGTACAGAAACTGTTTTATTGCAAAGGTGCAGGACAACATATCTGATCAATACAGACATTTGAGGCTTGAATTTATAATATACGGTATATATAAAGTACATGTATTTTATCTACAAATGATCATAGTAAATTCAAGTACTGAAATCAAAGAAAAATTATTTTTCTATCATATGTAAAATCTTAACACTGCATGTGTAAATATACTGATACTGTCAGTAAGAAAACAAATACATACTAGGTTTTCCCCTTTCCTCCTCCTACATTCTTCTCACCATTACCTTGTTCAGTTCAAAAGACAAATGCACCTGAGGATTCAAGGTTATCTATGAATTAAACAGTAGGATTTCTGCATTATTTCTTTAAATATATGTTCTAAATGGGGCAGAAAGCTCTTTAAAAAATTAAGAGTTGATAATTAAGGCAACATAATTTATGTTGCTTTGGAGAACTGGATCCTGTCTATGCTTGTGACCCATTTTAAAAAGGGATTCTTAGATGGTCACTTAAACAAGACTTTCAGGTCAGTATTTTTTGCTAAACACAGATAATGTAATCAGGCATCCAGAAAATACCATCCTGAGGGCCTGATGTGCAGAACTGAAGAACATTTAGAGGTAAACTTTAGTTAAATGTACTCTGACCACATATCTGTGAGCTTTACAACCTGCTAAATTAGACTTATTCTTAATTTATTTCTCTCAATCTAAGCATCTGCTGAAATGTGTTTTAATCAACATAATTTCATGTGTACTTCTGGGTTTTCCTGAAGATTATTTTCAATTCTTACTCTCTATTTGAATTCCTTTCAATTTATCATTTGGTGTCAGAGCATTCCTGCCTGAAAAATGAAAAGAAATGACAACCAAATATCAGTTCCTCTATTAGTTTAGTTTATATATATATACATATAAAATTATAAGTGTATATAATTACATGTGTTTATTTACAGTATCAGCTGTAATTATCAAGTTGCACTTGAAAGTATAATGAATTATGTAGGAGCTTAAAAGACCTGAAAAACCACTACGATTGTGTTAATACACTAGTTGTTCAGGAAGGAAAAAAAAAAAAAAAAAAAAGAATGAAAGAAGACAAAAATGCAGGCCACTTATCTCTAGAGAACAGCTTATGCTAAGACACTGTTTTTCTCTGTGAAACTGTTTCTTCAAGGAGAAACAAAATTAATGCTAGCTTTGCAACAACTGCACGGGGACACCCAGAAGCAAAAGAAATGGCGTTTGCAGAACGTTCTCAGATTTTCCTGTTTGTGTTCCAGGGAAAACAAACAGTGATGAAAAAGGAGCAGAATTAGTCTTAAGATAAGTGAATTCTCTTTTTAAAAGTATTTTCAGACCATAGGTGTTTTTTTTTTTTTTTTTTTTTTTTTCACTGGCTCAGGAAGAAAACAAACAAACAAAAAAGGAAGAACTATAATAGAGAGCAATGGCAACTTGATGAAGTTGAATGCCAGAAAATGAGAGAGAACTAATTATCAGTGAAGTTGAAAGAATAAAAACAGACCAGAAGTCTAAAAGCAAGCCTGCAAATGAAAGAATTTAAGAGAAGCGAGGCAGTAAAGAGAAATTTGAAAGAAGATACTTGCATGTTCAGATTTAGAAAGACTAATTCTCAGATGCCCAGGATTCAAGAGACGATACTTCAGCTTAAGCAAAGGTTTGGGATGCTACACAGGATTTTTCAGTTGAAATTCTAGAAATCTGGAATGTCCAAAATAGGGAGGAGGAGAAGATTAAAAATCAAAGGCAAGTTGCAATGCTGAAATCATATTAGACAAATGGGGGAGAAAAAAAAAATCAACTACACTGAACAGGGGAAAAGATAAAAAGCAAACAAGTGCTATTTCCTCATTCTAGTGATGAAACAAACAAAAAGCCCTTGAGATTAATGTCATAGCTCTTCAAAATAAGACTAATTTAAGCTTTTTTTTTTTCATTTATAGTGCCTGTTGTGCTTTTTTTTTTTTTTTTTTTTTCCTTTTCATATGGAAAACCTCATAGATGACAATATTTTGTGCCAGAAGGTTATAATCAAGGCCAGAACAGACATATGGTAGGTAATATAAGCAGTGAAATTAAAATCTATCAAAATTATATGTAACTTCACACAGCATTAATTCTCAACATAAAACATCTGTAATGTACTGCGAGCTAAATTATGAATATTCAATTCCATCTTGCTTTAACTTTATTAATAGTATCAATATTTAGTATGACATATGCAGAGGTAATTAGAATAATAGCATTGCATGAGTTGTCTTCATTTGCATGGATCATAAATGCTTAACAATGGGAATATGTAGGTCAAATTCTGTTTCAATTATCCAGTTCAGTTTTACATCAGTTGGACTTGCTTGAGTTTCAAGGTATGACAGAGAATACACCTTGTCATAATACACACAGGAATTACTTTGTTCACAAATGAAGTGCAGCCATCCCTAGAGTGAACATCTGTTGGTTTTAATAGCACACAGCAGCATAGTACAAGGTTGGAATCAAACTGCAGACTAACTGTCGAATGACTAGGGTGTTTCCAATATGCAGGGTCTAACTATCATGTGATATTTTCCATGTTTAATACCTTACTGATAACTGGTTGGCATCAAAGTGATATGTAGTAGTTTTTAAAATACTACAATTCTTCTGGTGTATGTATAGCAAATGTATTGTGATGGGCACTCATACTCTGCGTTTTAAGTACACCGTCCAACTAGAATTTCAGAATTTTCAAAATCACAGTAAGTAACGAAAATAATCTCTAGGAAGAAACAGAAAAAAAAAAAAAAAAAGAAAAAAAAAAAGAAAGAAAAAAAAAGAAATAAAGAGAAAAGTCCATGGCAAACAAAAGTTTCCTATGAGCAGCTTACCTTTATTTAAAAAGATGAGATGTGATGTAGTCTTTAATTTGACTCCTAAATTAGGAGAAACACAAACATAAAAAATAGTGAAATATTAAAGAAACAGTATTAGCTTATGTTCACTTGTCCACTGATGTTATGGATATTGGAGATAATGGAGAGCCTGTCACAGTCGACACTCAGCTCCTTACCAGCCTCTTTCATGAGGTCATTTCTTCAGACAGTGAAATCCTCTCTGCATTGCTGGACAAGCTTTTCTCAGAATGCAATTAATACAATGGAAAAACACTTTTGGGATTTAAGTTTGTGTGTTCATAGCTGAAAAGCATGTGACAAAAATTAACCCCTTCACACAAAATGCATGCAGCTCCTAAGTTGACCTGTGCCCAGAATGACATTTCACAATTCCTTTCTGTGCGCTTACAAGTCTGCTTTTCTTCATTCATGGACTCAACAATAAAGTTTAAGAAAACTATGTGAATTTTTTTTTAAAACTGGAGCATATTTAATTTTTCTAAATCTTAAAATTTTTCCTATTCTTTTATGACTCTCAGCTGTTTAATCACTCTCAACTAAGCAGATGACTTGATTATGGGCCCTAAGGGAATCATACAGCCTTTCTGCAATCTTCTATATAAATAGTATAATATTGTTTTGATGATAAGATTATTTAATATTTAATGCCTGATGAAATGTAATGCTGCAACATGATAGTTGCTTTCCAGTGGGATGTCAGTAAGTACTCAGCACCAGATTTCTTTCTTTCCTTTCTTTTTTTTTTTTTTTTCCTAAGGAGGGTTTCAAACACATTCAGAAAAAATAACTGCCACACAAACACATTCAGAAAAAAAAAAAGGAATTTAAAAATGATACCAGTTTCACAGATGATCTTTACATGATAACCAGGTAAAAGTGAACAAAATGGTGCCTATATTTACAGAGGAACCCCCAAAGACAGTAATTGCTTTGGGCCCGCTCCAGCTGCACACTAAGTATTTTTACTTGATCAGTTTTTGAAGGTGGTTTCACACCTCTTACAAATGGGTACAGATGTCTTGCTGTGGTTTGCAAAAGTTGAGCACCTGAGAATTTGGATGCTGGTTAACCATCACATTTTAGTGTGTTGTAGGAAACTGAGATACTGAACAGCTGTGCCCATGGAGAACCTACAGCAAGTAATACATGTTATCTGCAAGGACATATGGCATGTCCGAGTCAGATGATGCCCTCATTCCTATATAGAAACAATAGAAAAGAAGGTCGAGGTTTACATGCTTCGAACTCCGTGAGGTTTATGAATGCTACCAGAAACTAATGTATCACTGCTGATGTAAAATAAGAAAAATAGACAAAACAAAAAGCAGTCTTATGTTCATAGGAAAGAAAATAAGATGTGACAGAAACAGCTGATATACTTGGAGGGGTAGAAAATGGTAATTTTTATTTTTACTTCGCATATTTTTCTTTTGGGTATGATAACTTGTTACAGCTATACATGTACCTTGGGTCATGAACTCAGAGTCATTTTTATTATAGAAAGCAGAATTTAATATTTTGGGGATCTCCAAGTCATTTAATGCTAATTAGACTGTCTTTTTGCATTATTTCATTTTCTCTAAAAAAAGGACTTTCAGAAAATTGGTACTTCTTTAACAGCCATATTTTTGGTATGATTTTATCACAGTTGTGTTTTAAAAAATGAATATAAAGGTATGCTTTTTAACCTTTATTCAAATGTTTACTCAATAAAGCATGATGAGGATAGATTTTTCAAACCTTCATTTAATTTTCCTCACTGTTGTCTATTGCTGAATGCCCTAAAATACTCTAAAAATTTTAAGGCATGATAATTTTTCCTTTGAGGAAAGTATTCTTCTGAGTTAGGTATTTGTTGGGGAACAGAGGGTGTCTTCCGGGACACAAAGAATCTTCCAGTATTCTCTAACAATAGAGTCTGAATAATGTCTTTCTGCTGAAAAATAATTTTGAGATCAAGATTACCCAATTCAAGATCAGAAAAAGTGTCTCTGAAGCATATACTAGTTAAACCATGAACACTGAGTATGGCAAATCTTGACACCAGGCTATTTCTGAAATGTATTAAATTCTAAAAAGGTTGAACAAATCCTTAAACCTAGAACATGTAAGTGCCCAAGTTCAGAAGTTTTAGCTCACCTTGTCAGAATTTTCTTTGACAGAATCAATGCAATCCCCAAGATCCTCAGGTGTTCACAAAGTGTGAGCAATGAGGAAATAGCTGGGAGTGCAGAGCAGTGGGTTGAGAACAATGGGTGCTGTCCTGGTTTCAGGTAGGACAGAGTTAATTTTCCTCCTAGTAGCTGGCAGGGTGCTATGTTTTGGATTAGAATGAGAAGAGCGCTGATAACATGCTGATGTTTTAATTGTTGTAGAGCAGTGCTTATACCAAGCCAAGGACTTTTCAGCTTCTCGCTCTGTCCTGCTAGCGAGCAGGCCAGGGATGCAGCAGGAGCTGGGAGGGGACAGACCCAGGACAGCTGACCCAAACTGGCCAAAGGGGTATTCCATACCATCTGACGTCATGCTGAACAATATATAGGGGTGGCTAGCCGGGGTGGAGGGGGGGGCCGGCTGCTCAGGGATAGGCTGGGCATCGGTCAACGGGTGGTGAGCAATTGCATTGTGCATCACTTATTTCGTACACATTATTACTATTATTATTATTATTATTATTATTATTGTTATTCTTTTCCCTGTCTTAATAAACTGTCTTTATCTCAACTCACAGACTTCACTTTCCCGTTTCTCTCCCCCATCCCGGAGAGGGAGGGGGGAGGATGAGCGAACGGCTGTGTGGTGTTTGACTGCCAGCCGGGCTAAACCACAACAGGTGCATTCAGTGTCTGTACACAGAACAAATGCTACTTGTGCCCTGCAAAGCAGACCTCAAGCTGTAGTAGGAAATAGTTCAACCCCCAAGACTAACTACAATGTGGGAACATAAATCAAAGTTCTGCTGGGGAGGTTACAAAAGGGATCTTACCAAGTGTACAAAGACAAACATTACCTACAATATAGTGTCTGGGGTGACCTCAGGGAATCAGATGAATTATTTCAACTTCTGTTTACCTCCAGCCTGCTAAAATCCATTGTTTCTGGATAAGCACAAAATAGCTGAACACAGGCTGTGAATGTTTTCCTTTAGTTAAAGAAGGAATTTTCTTGGAAATGATGTCCAATTAGAAGTATCTTTTTATACTAGATGGGTTAGCAAGTAGGCAGTGCGTTTGGGAGACACAGGTTGCCTGACCTGCATGGACTGTGTTTAATATGAGGAAACACAGCAAGTTTTATAATAAGAAAGAGTACCAAATTTACTGATGAACATTTTCCATTCTAATGAAAATATTGTAAGCTGTAGCAAGAAACTACACTGATACTAAACAAAGTAGCCAAAGTAATAAAGCAATAAAAATTACCTGAGAGAGCTGCTGAAAGCATGCAGATCACAGTATGGCTCCAGTTGTCATTATCATAACTGTGTGCCTCCTACAATGGTCCAGAAAAGCATAGAAACACTTGGGAAAGCAAACAAGCATGACTACTAACCTTAGCTTTAACAAATCAGTTTAAACAAGTAATTTGAGAGTGCCAGTACTGAAAGAGAACCAGAAGGCACAGGATGCAAACCCTTAGAGAAACTGGGCAAGTTCCTGAGCCCCCTTTTCCCCGAGGTTGTGAGGTACTGCACAGAACACAGCAATAATGACTGAATTACTCAGACATTTGTAGGGAGAGAGACCTGTCAAACATTCTCACAACAGCATAGTTGAGACTAAAAACCTGTTTATTTTCTGATATGGGCATGAAAAAAGACTAAGCATCTGCACGGTTAAATTCAGAAAGGAACTTTCACCTTGAGGGTTATAAAATATGCTTAGTGAACCTCTTCCTAGCTTAAAACCCTTACCCACTATCAGCAACTAAGATTGTAGCTGAAAGCATAGAAGTCCTGTCCCTGTCTTCACTCATCTCCCCATTCACCATTTCTCCCAAAATACAACACTCCTAACAATTTCATTGTTCTGAACTAATCTGTTCATTATCAGCAGTAGAGACTCTGGAAAATAAAATAAACCACTTTTATCTTGAATAAACTTTTTGAAATAAAGGTCATTATACTTGACCCTTTTTAAAATCATTTGAGACATTAGGGCATTGTGGATGTTTTTTTTTTTTTATTGTTGTTATTGTTGTTTTGTTTTTGCTTATTAGGTACTAAGATCACATTTAATCAATTTCCTTAATTTGCTTGTGTTCCAAAAAAGACACACAGACACACACCCCCACCTAAATAAATAAATAAAATAAAATAAAAAATCCCCAAAGTAACCTTGACTTTCTTGAGGCTAAAAAGACCAGTGCAAAAATTAGGAGCACTTATTTGCATCATTGCAATGATTCTCTGTTTCACAGCTTGGAAAGAAACACAAAAAAAGTTGTATTAAACAACAAACAGATCAATAAGTTGAACCCGTTGTATCAAAAGAATCAACTCCAAGGGCCTGCTTTATTATCCCATTATATGGCAAACCAGTGGATACCTACTGTCAGTATAACCTGCTTCCAAAGAGAAAGGGAGACAAAATAGTCAATGCAGTAATGTTCTGCAGGGGCACAAGTAACACAACACCCCACAGCCCCTGCATCCCCTACCTTGGAAGCTTTGAAATACTTAACTACAGATAGTTAAGCTGAAAAACCTGTATTCCCAAATGAGAACTCTGCACTATATACACTGCCTGCTCATTTTACTCTGAAAAACTTGCTTCTCTCAGCTCTTGGTAATTGTTGTCCTCTACCTAAGATGCTCAATTCCTAACATGTCCTATCTTTGGTGACTGAGTTTCTCTTTTACTTTCTGGGGAACTAAAAAGGACTTTTTCTACTGGTCAAGGATTTCCAGGTTGTCAGTGTCTCAGCTGGACAGATAGATATTAAAAAGTCACACTCACAAGTCAAACAAGTTGTGAATGATGTGAGTTTTCAGTGTTTTCGTCTGTTAGCTGTGCATCAATTTCAGTACTTTGTCAAAGTGTCATACTGATGTCTTAGATTCTCTGTGGATGGCCATGAAGTCTTACGTAGCCCAGTATTCATCTCTCTCTCTGTGGTCAAGAACAGATACCTAAGGAAGGTATAAGAGGAGAACAGGTTTGTGGTGGTGTGTTTTCTGCCATACTGTTTCCAGCAATCAGCAGTTCAGGAACTTCTTGATTTTATTTCTTTTAGTTTGGTTAATCAGATTTGAAAGCTGGTAACCCATGAATCTCTGTGAAATCCTGTGAAATCTGGCAATTATCGTGGAATATCAATGTCAGCAAATAATTAATTCAGTTACCACTAAGCATAGCAAGTCATGCTTTTTCCTCCACTTTCTCAGTTGTGAACACTGTCCATTTATGAGTAACCTGAGGCTACTACTGTCACGTTTTATCTTTTCTGATTTATTCAATAGCTTGGGAAGTGCTGTGCTAAACTGATTAAAATGATTTGAAGAAAATGTTTAAAAAAAAAACATGGTTATATAACTGAGGGGGGTGGGAAATTTAAAAAAAAAAAAAAAAAAAGTACAAAGCCCAGAGAATGTGGAATTCACTAAGTTTGGCCACATCCATACTTAGCTATCAACACACTAAAACATTTCAAACATCATGTAATAAAGAAATAAATGTAAAGGGGTCCATATAGTATTTAAAAAGCCAGTGATGTTGCTTTCAGAAGTTTAGAAATTATGAGGTGAGCCTAAGGAAAGCTGAAAAAAGATCCATTTAACAATTTTCAGAAGAATTTGAAAAGTAGAGTTGATTGGAAAAGATGAAAATATCAGAAATTTTTATGTAGTTAATATCAACCCAAGAAAATTATTTCAGGAAAATATATTTTTCTTGGGCAAAAAAGGTCCAGTTAGCATTTAAAACAACGTCAGAATATGCATGCAAATATATTGTGCTTTCATAAATATGTTAAAAAGCTATGTTTCTGGAAATGTTTGCATTATAATCTATGTCTGCATTATCATTTATATTCAGTTATACTCTAGGAAGAAAAAAATGAAAGAAAACTGCTTTAAATTATTCAGAACATAAGATATAATAGAAAAAAAGCAAGTTCAAACACAGTTTTTAAGTATATACCATATTATCCACTTGCTGCTTATTTTTTTACATTCCTTCTTGTAATATTCTTACAGAGAAAAAAAAAAAAAAGAAAAAAAGGACATCAAATGAGAATCATTCATAAACTCTTTTCTTGACACACTGATATAGGATACATTGCCATTACTTGCCATATGGCAGACTCCTGCCCTACCCGGTATCTTCCCAGAGCCAAATATTCCTAAAATTATTGCTTTGGTAACAATCAATACAAACATAAAAGATTTGTCACATACCTCATGTAACCTGCTTTGTACATTGAAGGTTGATGAAAGAAAAGCCTTCACTGGATACTGCCTCTAGGCTTAACTTGTCCTGTGGACACAAGTGATAACAGCACCACAGAGATGCTTCTTGAAGTGGAGGAAGAGAAAGTCTGAGACTCGGGAAGAACAAATCTTACCATTTATCAGTGCATGAAATTGTTATGGAGGATAGGGTTTTTGTGAAAGATGGAAAAGTTATATTTGTGGTAGTAAGTTTAGCTGGGTGTGCTGTGTGTTTTGTAGGGAAAGAGTCCATCGGACTGGATTGAGAGGGGAGGCTGGCACTCAGTGGAAACATGCAGGCAAGGATGGAGGTTGACAAAGGTTAGAGTAAGAGTTTTTTAAGGTGGCCACTTCCCTTTGCTACTGATCTTTTCCAGTGGTACCAGTTAGGGCTGCCACTATTTAGAGATGACAGAACTATCCTTCAGTGAAATTACAGTGAAGTTGGTTAGCTAAGTGCATATAGCAAAAGCTCTGTGAAGACTGTCTCACAACAAAACCATAAACTAACAGACATTACACTTAAAAAAAAAATAATATATATATATATATATATAAAACAGTTATAGATTAGATTATTTTTTATGTGCTAGGTACTTCCAAAAACTCTCTCTTTTTCTTTTCCTCAAAACTACACTAGCCATAGGAAGAAGACAAAAACAAAAACTAAAACATGTCTAACTTCTTTATTCTCACAGCACCTACACAAAACTTTCATACACTTTGTTAGGTTAAATTTTGAGCTAAGACAGTCATTGCATTGCATACCTCTCAGCTTCAGTGCTTATGAATGTTCCCACAGTATTCATTTCTCCTCTGCTGAAATTAATAGTTTGCTTCCTTGGAAAAACAAAACAAAACAAAAACAAAAACAAAAACAAAAAAAAACCATAACTATGTGATGCACTGTGAAAATTTGCAAATGTCATAGGTTAGAATTTCTGAGGATCTGAAACTGAGTACTTCAGCAAAGCTGAACACTGGCTACAATTGCTCTCTTCATGGGTTTCTGTGCTTGCTGAATTTATTTTCCATGATCTCATCCAGTCCCAATCTAAACTCACATAAACTCCTGTAAATCATAGCATCCTGTACGAAGTTCCCAAAGTCCTTGTACTAGTGTTAGACCTGCTGCCTTCTACTTTAACTTGACACTCATTCATTTTTGTTGTCGAAGAGACAATGAATACTGATATGGGTTCATGTAAGTCATGATTTTATAAACCACTTTCATATCTTCAGCTAGTTGAAACTGAAAAACTCCCAGCTTACTTGTCATCCATGGAAGCTATTTCGTATTGTACTCTATAATTTTTCAATTACATCTACACACAGTATTTAACATTTTAAGACCAGGAATAAATCACAGACATACCCACTAGCATGAAGATGTGGTGTTTGGGGGACTTTTTTGGTTTCTTTTCCTCGCATAATTACTCTTATTTAATTATTTTTTAAACACATTAAAGACCATACTTCCCTTTCCTACTTCATACAGGTATATTGTGATTGAAATCTCTGTAACAGATGCTTGGAGTTCTTATACCACTGTACCATGAACAAGTCCCATATCACACACTAACAAATGTAATATAAAAGCACCAGCTGAAAAACAAGTACTGAAGAGACATATCATGTGAAATGGCTTCTCTATAATCCAAATTCTAGGATAAAAAATTTGGCTGAAAAATATTTTTCATATATACTGGCACACATACACATGCACACAGATATAAACACATACTGTTGAACAGCCCATACTACTGCTGTTCTGTACCAAAATCTCTATGATTGTCATTTTGATTCTTCACATGTCTAACCTCTGGCCAAAATAAGATTTTTAAAAAGTGTACACATCTGATTATCTGTCTTGACTGATAACTGAAGGGGACAAAATATTACCAGGTATAATTCCACTCATTCTCATGATTCTATGCTGTGCACTCAATTTGACCTCACATGCATTAAAAATATTTCAGTGCATTATTTTTGCAAGGTTACCAAGATTTCAAAAATTCTGAAAAACTTAGAAATAAAAGCAAATGCTAAGGCAGGCGAGATAGTGAGGGAACATCCAATTAGGAATGTCAAAATTATTTAAAAGCTCTACTTTCAACTGCTAGAAATACTTATATATTTGGAAACCCTGGCTGAAAATTTTTCTGCCCTACTTGAAACCCGTTATTAAATGTTATAGTTCTCTCTGACTTCATTCAGAATCCACCATGTTTTCATTTTCTCTTAATGCAAGTATATTTAAAGCTATTTTTAAAACAGAATTTTCAGAAAGTATCTTAACATAAAAAATACAAACTCACATTTTTAAAAAAAAAAAATTATTTCCCTCAAATAATCTTAGTTCTTTTCCATATTTTTACTGTTTACAGTTGAAAGTGATGAACCTACTTTTAAAACACAGATTGAATAATGTATCTGCAAAATCAGAGAGGATTATTTCAAACAGAATCTTGACAAACCATGTTTGATTGACTCAATATAGACTCAATGTGTTCTGACGTTTGTGATGGGTTGAAATATTTCTTTCAAATCTTTGGATTTACAAAACAACACAAAATCAAATTATCATATCAGCTCAACAATCTCTGGTCTGTACAGGGAATAAAATAGCTTGTACACTAGTAATTCATTCAGATATTGTGAGATTTTTTGTGATTTGGTATTACTCACCAGTACACTGGGTGATATAGATTTATAACCTGTTGCAAGATTAAAGACTTCAAATGAAAATTTGTAGATATAGTGTAATACCTAGGTAATTAAATGTTTTAATATGAGTATTGTTTATGAGAGAATATTTCCTGCTGATTAAAACAACAACAGCAGCAACAAAAACTTACAAATTATTATTATTATTATTATTATTATTATTATTATTATTATTATTATTTTAATTGGAAGTCTACTGTATGAACTATCCCTGTGCTTTTCTACTATGATAACACATTTCAAACAAAAATGATCAGGCTAGATCCTTGGTGCATAATATACTCTTGCAGAATTTTAAACTTCCGAGTTTGCAAAAGATGATGAAAATCATGTAGCAGTGTCTTTCATTAGATATGAATATTATAAGAAATATTTAGTAAAATAAATACAGTAGCTACAATTCTTGATTACCTGTATCTGCTTAATTATCTCTGTAATTATGAACAGTAGATACTTATTTAGGGCAGCCTGAAGATGTCAGTCATTTAATTATCTCAAAAAAGCAATCAGTTTTAAATGTGTTTGCAGAGATGTAATATGCAGGCAGAATATAATCATAAGTGAAAAAATAATTTTAACATCTGCTCATTCTAGTATCTTTGGCATATTCTAATTTTTTTTTTTTTAATGAATTTTGCCAGCTGTGCATTTCAGTTTCACTTATTTATATTGTTCCACATCCTCCTCCAGATATTGTGTTAAGGATTGAACAACTTATTGATAGGTCCATAAACTCTTAAAAAGAGCTTGGATTTATGGAGTCATCAGACAGACATTGAAAGCATATCTTTTCTTCTGTCATTTCTTTTTGGGTGGTCTTGTGGTACTTGCAGAGCCTTGTGCCTCAGCTTCCCACCTCTGTGTAATGATTCTTTTCTACTCTGTAAAGTGCTTTGAGATCTGCATATGGATGATGAAATTTAAAAAGGGTTATCTTGTTTTCAGATAATTCTTAAATTCAAAATAAATATCTTTGCTCTTTTATCTGTAAAGTCATTTAGGAGCTAGAGGTCAATAGCAGTGAAATGAATTAGCTTCTTTACTCAGAATAAAAAATGCTTCAACTCAATTAATAATAATAAATGAAGAAACAAAAACAACAACAAATCATCCAACCAAAAAAAAAGAAAAAACACAAACAAACAAACAAAAAACACAAGAACAAAAGAAAACAGGTTTAGGTAAGAATACCCAGCCTGGAATTTTGCTAGGACTGAGACTGATATGTCTATGTGCACAAAAAATTCTTTTTTTTAACACCAAATAAGCTGGATCTTTATGTTGGATGTCTTAGGAAAAGGCAGCAAATTTGTCTGCAGAGCAATGACAATGATTCAGAGCTAAAGGAGGTATAAGAGTTTATCTGCTGCTACTAGATCACCCTGTGAGATAGCACATCCTTCATCTAACTATTGACCTGGCTTTATCCTGTTTTATTATTTTAGACAGGAACAGTTACAAGATGAAAGCTTTCAGATAAAAATTATATACAAAAATAAGGCCCTGCAAACTGTGGAGGTGTCTAATCCATCAAATCTCTAACAGGCAGGTTTGTGAATGACAAGCTAGGCATATAAAGTTTGTGAATTATGGTTTAGTTCTAGTAAGTGATTAATTAATTAATTAATTAAGCAGGAAGGTCTTTTGCTGAACAAGTCCAGAAGCTTTATAGAAGTATGACTTAATATGGAAACAATGAAACTGATTTTTAGAAGACAAGGTCTGCTTTTTCATTTTGCGTTTTGATTTACCATCAGCAAAATAGAGTAAAAAGTAGCAGGAATACTCTTTTTTTTCTGTATTCATCTGTGTGTACAGTAATCATTGACCTAAAAAAACCTACAGTAACATATGCTGCAGGAAAAGCTTCAAGCAACCTCAGCATCACTATGCAAATTTCAGTAAAACATCTGTTACGTAAGACTACATTATGGCAGTGACGATTGACATGATATAAGTATTATTTTTATCAGAAAAAAAATATATTTTGAATGTATTTTCTTTGTGGTCCTGTATGTTTATAGTGCAAACTGCTCTTACCTTCTACTCTGCCACGAAATGGTAGAGTAGGATAAAATAGTTCCCATTCCACCTATTTACATAATTAGGAGTTGCTGCCAAGATATTTTTCATTTCCACGTGAGTGATGTAAGGGCTGGAAACTTGTACTGTGATTTTCTTGTACAGATATACTCTTCAGTTCTGTAAAAGCTGGTTGGAAGGATAGCAGGTGTGTATAAATCCCAAAAGATTTTTGTTCATTTACGAACATGTACTAAATTATCTGATATCATTACTCTTATTTTAAAATGCAGGTTTTAACCCCCCCAAAATGTACTTTCTCCTAAAACAACAACAAAATTTGAGGAGTAACTTAAAAAAAAAAAAAAAGTTATTTAAAAAGAATTTTGTACATATAAAACATTTTCTCTGATGCCTTCAGATTTGGCTTTCTGCGAATGCTGAGTCTGTACTAACAGCAATATGCTTTCAATCTATGTTCATAGGCAATAAAATTTTCAAATTATCAGGACTTAAGGAGTGACTATTAAAAACTAATAAACTAATAAAATAAAGGAAAGGTAGCTACCATGTTAAAACATTTGAGCACAAGTACATGGCTAAGCCAAAATTGCCTAATCTAACCTTATTTGTTCTAGGCAAGACTAGCATAGCAGTGCTTAGTAAGAATTAAGATGCATTTCGGTTAAAACAAGACAGAGTAGTCATATAACTGATCCTTCTGTGTGAGTACTTAATCACCAAAATTGTGGCCCAGTCAGAACTGAAATAGGAAATGGAAGCCAAGTGACAAAGCTGGATTTTTCGCTTCCTTCCCCCCAGATATCTGCAGAGATGCTGAAAGACTAACAGGAGTCTGGAGTAGCTATGGGCTGCTCTAAGAGGCCAGGGCATCACTGCATGTATGGGCTCAGGACAGATTTCTCTGTCCTTGCATCCATGCCAGATCTAATTTTGGAACTGGCAAAGCAGGAGGGAAGAGCACTTACAAAGTGTAGGAGGCATCTGTCTCACTTCTCCTGTGTCACCAGCTCTCTCCTCACTACTGCTGAGTACAAGATGCCTTTCTGAAACCTTGCTGCCTTTGCTGCAAGCTCAAGTGAAAACTCCTGGGTTGGCAAGCACCAAGCTCATGTTCCCTGTGAGGCTCTACAGATAAAAATTCAAATGATAATATATGAAGATAAAAAATACAAATTGCAAAGTTCCTTAAGTATAATTACATTATATGATTAAATTAAAAACAAACAGACCAGCAACACTGTCCACATCTGACACCTCACAAACGATTTTTCTTTTCCCCCACTGCAGATATTTTTCAGCTCTTTTCTTTCAAGATTTAGCTAGCTCCTTGACCTTCCCATAAAAACCCATTTGAGGCTTTCTGGTCTGCTGCTGCTGTTGCATAGCCTAAGGCAACTTCCTGAGCCTTGGTTACATTGAACTTCAGCTTTCACAACCCTCCTTTATGTGTTACAATACCCTTGCTGACTAGAAGAGCTCTCTGAGAGTCCCTGTTACTGCTTTCAGCAAAGGTGAGAGAGACTGGAAGATGCAGTGATGGTGGGGTGAGTTCACAGGTCTCTACCAGCTTCACCTTTTAGTCTTCTATATCATGCATAGTCAGCTAGAGAGCTTATTCCTGTATCCTTTCACTTCGTCACTGACACTCATCATGTCTGTATGAAAAACACCTTACACTCCAGCCAAAAACTCATCTTTACTTTTCCATTAGAAGTAGAATCCGATTAATGTACTAGTTACCTATTTAAGACAAATTATTACAGCCTACATTTGTTCCAGAGAATTAATGTTATTCTCTGCTCCTCTTTTCCCAACATTTTCTACTGTCTCTATCAATTTTCAAAATTTTTTTTTTCAAAAATTTTCAGAAATGTGTATTTTTTAACCAGAAATAATTTCCCTAAGAGACACTTGCTCCTCATAAATAACACTACCTTTGAGTGTGTCTCACTGCCAATAGAGGGTCCTACTCTACCAAAACAATTCAAAGTTTGGAAACAAAATGTTAGGCATACACAAAAAAATAGTGATATCAAAAACACAGGCTAGCTGTAAGTGGAGAAACAAATGCTTCTATAAAATGTTATGCAGTGTTGTTTAATGTTGCAGCTGGCAAATATATTATTCTAATTAAAACTCTTATTTTTGGTTTTGTTTATTCTGGAGTGCCTATCGATAATGGTGAATACAGTTCCATTTTCCAACATACAAGATAGAATAATAGATATCTCCCCTCCCCATGCCTTTAAAAATGTTTTAACCATAAGAAAACAAAAATATTTGATAGTCATTATTCTAGCTGTCAAATAATTATCAGAAAAGGTCTAGGACAGAAACATATGAATAAACTATCAGCTTCCCTCAGAGAGGAATATGATCTGAAAAGCATGGATTAGCCTGGTTAGGTATTCCACCCTATGTAAATTAGTCTACTGAAAGCATAGCTATAGAATTTCATTCAGGTAGGTATAAACAATAGACAAAAGCAATTCAAATTATTTTAATTAAAAGCAGTAATATGTTTGTTAATACTTTATATTCGACCTAGATATGGAGCTTGAGTGGTTGGTTCTTTGTGATCATATCTAATAGCATATGCTATCTCTTGGTGCTGAGGTAAACACGTCTTATCATTTGAAAGCAAAGAACACAGTGAAGAACCAGTCATAATGTTGTTCTTCAATGTGTGGAAGTATAGGTACTTCCTACTTTGAAGATCTAAAAGTAGAAAAGTACACCCTATTTTCAAAGTAGAGTATGTTTAGTTTTCTACAGTCTTTCTTACAGTCTCCCAAAAAGTAAAGTCATAAACCACTGGAAATTTTAATCATCTTAAATATTTAATATTTTTGATATAAAAATAAGCTATGATGATGCAAATTCCTGGTGGGGCATACCTCTTTCAGCTGTGAGATAATTACAAAGATGTGTTAAATTTCCTTCTATATACTCCATGTCTCCTCAACAGATAGCAGGAGAGAGGGGAAGATATCCCCATTCTTTCAGAGAAAAGAAAATGGAGGTCATCAGTTATTTGCACATCAGCACCTTTCATTATGTTCACCCATAATATTAATTTATGAAAAAGCAAATAAGATTTCTTAATAAGAACTCAACCTGTTGGAGTGATTCCAGAGGAGAACCATGAAGATGACCAAAGAGCTGGAGCACCTCTCCTCTGAAGAGAGATTAAGGGAGCTGGGGTTGTTCAGCCTGAAGAATGCTCTGGGGAGACTTTATAGCTGCTTTCCTGTAACTAAAAAGGGCCTACAAGAAAGGTGGAGAGGGACTTTTTATTAGAGAGTGTGGTGATAGAACAAGGGGTGGCAGCTTTAAACTAAAAGAGAGTTGATTTAGATTAGATATTTGGAAGAATTTCTTTACTCAAATAGTGATGAGGCACTGGAACAGGTTGCCCAGGGAAACTGTGGATGCCTCACCCTTGGAAGTGTTCAAGGTCAGCTTGGATGGGGCTTTCAGCAACCTGGTCTTGTGGGTGGCATCCCTGCTCGTGGCTGGGTGGTTGGAACTGGAAGATCCTTAAAGTCCCTTCCAACCCAAGCCATTCTGTGATTCTATGATTCTATGAAATCAAATACCAGTGAGCTGTTTCTCTAGTCCATTCCAAGATTACTCCCTCTTTTTTCCTTTCCTCTCCTCTCCTCTCCTCTCCTCCTCCTCTCCTCTCCTCTCCTCTCCTCTCCTCTCCTCTCCTCTCCTCTCCTCTCCTCTCCTCTCCTCTCCTCTCCTCTCCTCTCCTCTCCTCTCCTCTCCTCTCCTCTCCTCTCCTCTCCTTTCCTCTCCTCTTTTTTTTTCTTTTTTTTCTTTTTCCTTTTTCATTTTTTTCTTTTTTCTTTTTTTCCTTTTTCTTTTCTTTTCTTTTTTCTTTTCTTTTCTTTTCTTTTCTTTTCTTTTCTTTTCTTTTCTTTTCTTTTCTTTTCTTTTCTTTTCTTTTCTTTTCTTTTCTTTTCTTTTCTTTTCTACTTTTCTTTTCTGGGGGCGGGGGGGAGGGAGAGGGAAGGGGCTATGGCTAAGATTCAGTTGTATTAATTTCCCTTTTAACTGATGAATTAAGTAGGTAACATATCCCACCATGCAAGCACATGAATAAATCAGGTGATGTCAGATCTCATGTTACAACACTTGCACTTATCTCCCCCGCCCTCACCCCAGAGGACTACGTGCTAACTGTAAAAGATTTGTCATACCAAACGCTGTAACCTTTAGTCATTTTTTATGTTGATTTTGATGTTACCCAGCCTGCCAGTAAAAACCGAAATTCATGTGAAATGTTCTGTACAGAAGCATTTACCTGACTAAGGATTGCTCTGTACTACAACATGTAACTATCAGAGCTGGCACGTGTAATGCAGCATGCGTCTGTTCCCTGCAGCCCTCCGACTGTGTTCAGACAGAGTGACAGACCCCTGCTTAGCTTCTGGCCCACCGCCTGTTTTATTTTTTTCCTTGCCTTTTCTGAAGCACAGACATTGCAGTAATACCTAAGCAATATTCCAATCCGGTTAGTGCTTGTAGTCAAAGAAAAGGGACAACACTACACTTATTTCTCCTTATTTTTGCTCTGTTGTCTTTCAAAATAATGGATAATTAAATGATTTCATATATATATATATATATATATATATATATACACATATAGTGGACCTGGTTTCATCCTCCTTTAATTCAGTTATCTAATTGCAACAACTATGTAGAAACGTAGCAGAGGTCTCTTCCATAGTGAACAGAGGCTATGCACTGACATGCATGTGTTGTGTCTATATGGTCACCATACTCCCCACTGTGGATCTCTCTGAGATTAGACTTAGATCTCAAGTGTCTGCACCTGGGACTCTTACGAAGATACTGAAACCAGTATGTACTGTTCATCAGATCATAAAAAGTCATATATGCTGGTACCTGGACTCACTTTACTCCTGGAGAGAAATAGTGACTGATTCTTCAAATGTAAAGCACGTACCTAGAATAGGTGAGATAAATTGGTCTCTGAAACTGCCTGTTTCTCTTCTCTGGTGAAAAAGGTTGATTAACATAAATATAGATATTTACGATGTAGACCAAAAGAGATTAAAAAAAAACAAATCCCACAGCACAAACTCTGCAGTGCTTCTAAACATCAACAACGGCACAGCAATGGTAAATTCTGACTATTCTTATCCAAATGCAATAGATGTGAGGTTTTCACAAAGTTTTGCCTTCCTCTCTTTTGGCTAAAAAGCACTTAGCTAATGTGTGTGGGAAAATATATCTTATAGGTATGAAAACTGTAAACAGAAAAATTAGGAAAGCTCTCCGCTGTTGTTTCTATATCAGCTTTATCAGCTTTTATTGTTGCAGGAAGAAGGTAAGAACAAGAATGACGCTGAAAAGATCTGAAACTGATATTTATTTTTTCCCTAACCAAACTTAACCTGAACATCAGCACATTGTCAATACTGTAACAGAATATATTAGGCTTCAAAGTACAAGCCTGATGTTGGTTATTTCCACTTTCAGGTAGGAAATAAAAAATAAAAATCTTTCCTCTCCGAGGAAGTAGAAGGCAGCAGACCCCTGCAGGAAGAAGCAGGACTCACCATCACTGACAGCTGAGCTGTGCAGGTTGGATCTCTCTTCTTACCAAGCAGAGGCAAGAAAAGAGTCTCTTTTCTTTGGAAAGGAAGCAACAGAGGAAGAGGCTGAGTACTGGTAACAGGAACTGCAGTACAGAGGTTAGGGGACCTGGTACTAAAGTGAGAGCTTTACACGAAATTTTACAAGAGCTTACATGAAATTTTAGACACATTGGAATTGTTCATGATATCTGTTCTGGGCAGTCAGCATGGGTAGTATCTTTCAACAGGGGCTTATACATGCAAATAGCATGCAAAGACAGACTGCATGATGGAGCTACATCAACATGGACATGACAAATTCAGGACTTACCTGCGGAAATTTTCTCACCATATGCCTCTTATTTCAGCCACTCAAGCAGTTCACATCTGCCAGAACTATTCTAGTTTCTTTGTCTGATGGAAAACAAGCTACTGATTAACAGAGATTTCTAGAAATTGAAGTTTTAACAACATTAAAACTACCTATTAATGTTTTCAAACAACTAAGCTTATCTATCAGTTCTTGTTTTCTTGGTAAACCAAGAAAAATTAGTCCTGCTGCTTCCTGCAGGGCTTTGCTGCCTTCTCCTTCCTCGGAGCCACTTTGGCTGCTGAGGCTCTCCGGTAGGGGAGAGCTGACCTCCACTTTCCCCTGCATGTTTACTTCTGCTCTTTACTTCTGAACTTGCCCTGAAAATACTCTTTTTTATTTTTTTTTATTTTAATTTTTATTTTTTTTATTTCCTACGTGCTATGTGCTATTTCCTAACGTGCTGATGTTCAGGTTAAGTTTGGTTAGGGAAAAAATAAATATCAGTTTCAGATCTTTTCAGTGTCATTCTTGTTCTTACCTTCTTCCTGCAACAATAGAAGCTGATATAGAAACAACAGCGGAGAGCTTTCCTAATTTTTCTGTTTTTTCTTGTTCGTCTCTGATATTGGTTCTGTAACTTACTGTTCCAAGCAATCTCATGGGACTCCACACACTGACATTGTTCTGGGAAACAAACAAACAAACAAAAGCAAATAAACAAGTTACACAAGTAAACACACTGAAGAAACTTAGACCTCCAGGAAAACTATTACATTTTTTCTCTGCATTGTTAAAAGGGATGACTCGGTATTGGACGAGAAAATCCAGTTCTGTTCCGAGGAAACAGAAGTGACTGTGTATCAGTTCATAAATTACAGACTTCTTACTGTTAGATTTGCTTTACAGATTGTCAGAATATAACTACAAAATATAGTGTAAAATTAATTTAATCCTTAACTATCTGGAGCAGCTGAAACTGGATTATGTTCACAATAGCAACAAACTATCCTAACAATGACATCTGATTGTTAAGATCAGCGTGTTGGAAAATGTCCATACAACGAAGATAAGAATATATCACAGAAGATGTTTGAATAACTTTAATAACCAGATTTCTAGAAATGTATGGACTGCACCCATGGAAAATGTAGTATCACTCCCATAGGAAACTTCTGCTGTATTCTGGGAGCTCCATCTTTTCTGGAAACAGTGTAGGTGATGAAAGTTCATTTTATATTAGCCAACACTGTGGTTATGGTCAATATGGTGTGTCTGTGAAATAGGATATTGACATATTTGGCAAGTTACCTACATCCTGTTGATGTATAGAAACACAGAGCTACCTACTTAATATTGTTCCTCAGTCAGATATTAGTCACAATCAATCATGTTCAAGAAGCAAAAATATAAATTTTTGCCTCTAACACTTCCAAATACGAAAATATAAAATATAAATTTTTGCCTCTAACATTTCCAACTGGTGTTGGAAATATTAGAATGACTGAAGAAATGGAGAAAAAGTTGTCTTTAGGTGTCCTCTGTCTTCCTTGGGATAACATAGGAGGTTGTGGGCTTTGCTGCAGATGTTTTGCTATTGACTTTTAAAACTCAGAAGGAAGTTCCCTCTTAATGATGTAAGAATGATGCCTAAGAAGGTCTTAGGCAGCCTTCTGTGTTTTGACATGTCTCTAAGCAATTTAATTATTACTTCTGGAATTTAAACTATTATAACCTGGCACACACGCAGTGCAGAGAATGCAATAGAATACCTTATTATCTGGAATTGCTAATTATATAGATTAACAGCTTATTTTGCTGACTAATGTTACTTAAATGAGTATAATGAGTCTGGATCTCTGAGACCCAGTAAAATTAGAAGGCGTTCCCTGTTCTTCAGCTGTTAGCTCTCATAGGAAGGTTACACCTGCTACTCTAAGATGATGAGAAGGCTGAGGCTGAGGTTAAGAACAATTTGTTCTCATAAAGTGCAAGATGACCTGGCTTATTGAATGATCCCTGGATAGCTGAGCGGCACTGATAAAGAGGCAGCCTAGTTAAATCCCACTTTTAGTGTCAAATGGATCTTCAGACAATCAGTCTTTTAGGGAATGAAACACTGATTTTAACAAAATAACAGTCTGGCTCTGGTAGGAAGGACTAAAATATACTTTTGGAATCAAAAAGATTGGTCTGCAAATGAAAACTCTTGTGCTAATAATTGCAAAAAAACCTCATTTTTAAATCCTGCATCTTCTTTATTCTAAATGCTAAAATTTCACTGATTTCTGAACTTCTCTTTGCTTTATTTATGAAAAGTGGTATAACATTTATCAAGCAACTTTACTAAACTTCAGGTCAAATTAATTGAAGAAACTTACTTTCTTTGTTGGAATATTTTGTACTGTTTTTATTGTTGATCATTATTATTAATCACGAACACATTTGCTAGTAAGATCTCAATTCTAATGCCTGAAGATCTAAACCTAACAGCAATTCTTAGTACTTGCTAATTGCAACTGCTTTCTTGCCTTTTTTATGGTTAACATCTGTGCTAAGAGGACATCAAGTTGCATATCCAGATTTCAAGAAACTTCTGCATGCTCCTTCAAGTTTGTCTTGTGTGGAGCACTGTGTTGGAATACAGACAGCATTTATTCCCTCTACCCCTTTAAACTTTTTCCTTAGTTCGTGCAGAAGTTGATAATATCCATTCCTAAAGACACAGCCCAAGCCCCCTTGTCCCGTGCCTCCTAGCAGCCAGAACTGGTGCACTGTGGTGGGTTTCGTGTTTCCCAGAGCACACCATAGTGTGGCAGGCTACAGCCACTGCTAGCCTGAGCTTTTCTAATGAAGCACAGGAACATCAGCCTTAGTCCTGCTCTGATTTCCGAGGAATGGCTTCAGTTTATTTTTGGAGTGAAGGTGGCCTACAAGAGACAGTCTTGTGATATTTTGTGATAAAAGAGAACTTGCTATTTACTGTAGTATATCATTAAAGCTAGAGATTTCCAGTAGACCATCTGACCAATTTAACACTTATGCAGACTACAGACACTGAAAAAGATGCACATTAAAAATGTGGAGTGCACCAGTCCAGAGGTGCAAAAAGTATCCATTGAGACCTGTGAGTACTCCACCAGCTATAGGATATGCTCCCTCTCTCCCTAACTGCAAAACTCTGAGCGGGGCAGAAAATTACCAACATCAAATAGTGCTTAAGTGCTCAATTAGCATGAATAATATCAGGAATCAGATTAAATGGTTTGATGTAGTAAGACTGAGTTTGAGAGAAAGATGGAAAGATTTCTGAAATTTAGGAGCGCTCACAGGAAAATATTGCAAGAAGTCTGCAAAAACATGGGAAAAAAAAACATCACAGTACTTTCTGTAGAGTAATGCAATCTTCAAGAAAAATAGTTTATAAACCAAATAAAAAGTACACATTCAAAAACAGACAAAAATGCAATATCAAAGAAAAAAAAAGGCACACACAGTGAATTGATACCTAGGATGAAGATTTTTTACATTATTTCAAAATCAATAATAGAGAAGAAAATTCAGTATAAAATCAGTATTTCCATTTGAGACTGAGACTTCACAATATTGTATTGTAAACTAAAGCAGCCTAAAGTACATTTAAGTACACTACTCTTACTCTCTAAAAATATATGGCTTTGAAAACCAGTAAAGATCATAAATGAAATATTTTTCACTTTGTGAAGAAAGAGAAAGACTTTTCAAATAAAAATTACTTCACCTTCTTCATCTCTCTGTATGTTACACAATGATCTACTGTTATGGATCATCCAAAATGTATTTTTATGTCAAATACATTTTTTTTTCTGCTCTACATGTTTTTTTTTTTTTGTTTTTTTTTTTTTGTTTGTTTGTTTGTTTGTTTTGAGGAAGATGAGTGGAGGAGAGAGGGAAGGTTATTCTTGGTTTCTTTTATTAGTTAGTTCTTCCTGGAGAATTACTTTTTTTTTTTTTCTTTCTTTTTTTAAGTGCTCTCATTGACTTAACACATTATGAAGCATTGTGCTGTGAAGTGTAACATCAGCTTGTATCAGTCACACTGCATTACTTTACATGCCTAGCCTAATGTGTCACTGCACAATAACAGCAGAAACATCTTACATAAATAAAAGCAGCAGATGAAAATATTGTAAAATTATTTTTGTAGCCAGATATACTGCTTGTATAAACATGCTCCCAATTCTGAAAGGCAGCACCACTTACACACAATTTCCCTGGGACAGCAGGAGGTTATCTACAGCACAAATGTCAGCAGAAAACAGACCATCTTTCAAATGTTAGCAAAAGGAAGCATCTCCTGTGGCTTTTTTAGAAATTAGAAATACCTACACATTGAAAAGCAGCTTTTACTGTTCATACAATCCTCTAACAGTCAAATCTTCTGGAGAAAAATTACTGCTGTTATGGATAAGTTTGTCAGCATTTTGCTTATTTTCTTCCATAAATCTGTAGATATAAGGAGACTACTTTTTGACTGAACAGACCTCTCTTCTTCTCCTCCTATCCCTGCAAGCCGAAACAGAGTTTATTTTTAGCTACACTTTTATATACTCACTCTACATCAACAAAATTAATTTAAATATTTTTGTTATGTGTTTTCAGATTAAGAGTATTTGTTTTCCAGGCAAACATGTTTCAGTATTTTGTCTAGTTACCATTACACAAATAACCAAGTTCATGGGCAACTCTAGAATGAACAGACAAGAGTTACCAAAAGAAATTTCTAAAACAAAGCTAAGTTACCGTCCTTTGTTTTAGATGTAAAATGTTCTGCTTTGAAGTTGGGTTACTGATTAAGACATTTGGTGGCAATCATGAACTGAGCAATGAAAAGCTGTCTCGAAACTCAAGTTAAAAATACCATATATTTAGGTAAGGGATTATTTTTCAAAGTGTGAGTTAAATTCTTCAATGAGTAAATGATCTATCAGTTTTCAAGACTTTAAGTCTCTTATCGTGAGGTCAAAACATTGTTTCATAGCACATAGTTCTCAGTAGTTTGATTTAAGCAATACAGAGCTCCATTTTATTTCCCTTTTTCTGTTAAAGTAATTGTTCATATATTTGTATTTAATATTAGTCTTGTTATGTACAGCTTCTAAGATTTAAAAATATCTGTAGGCCCATTGAATGTTATTGCCACTTACAGTAGGCTGAAAAATCCAGTCTTACCTGCTCAGTTGAACTAGAGCAGAGCTAGTTTCATATCTCATTACTACAGAAAACCCTGAACATGCATACATGCCACATGCACACAATTAAACTGTTCTTATCTCAGACTGCTCTCAGTCCGCATCCCTCCTGCAGTATGCTCCAGAAAGGCTTTCAGGACAAATAACTGTGCACTCTTTCCCCATTTTCTCAGAATTCCCCTTTTGACGTAAGAAAACATAAAGCATTGTCCATAGTTGGACTGGACCAGAAGGAAATAAACCTTTCCTCTTATTTGGTTGAAGTCCCTGAGTGAAAAAGTGCACACAGCACATCATAAAGATGGCTTGGCACCATCCCCAGTAGGGAAAATGACTTTACTGAAGTTCTGAAGTGCAATAAGTGTGCACCATCTTCAAGCCAACCCCTCAGCAGGAGATGTTACTGGAGTTATCAGAAGTGATTTTGTGTGCAATTCCTAAAACTTACAGCGCATTCAACAAGTAGAACCTAGCTGACACATGCAATTTCTCTTACACTTTTCAGCTCAATAAATATACATTATTGCCTTCAAGGACCAGAGGACTGAGTAATTTGTGTCAAGCATGTAGAAAAGATGAACCTTATTCTATTCTGAGTTTATAGAAGCACTATGGTTGAACTACATAACGTGCTTTTGGAAATATCATGTGTTCTGTGGCCTCCTCTATAGACATATTAGAGCTGATTTTCACTACAACATGAGAACAACACAGTCTTCTATCCATGTTAGCAGGATTGTTGGGTATTTTTCCCTTTCCTATCATACACCAACTTTTCCATCAAAACTATACTTAAAATAGTTTACAGCTTCCAAAATAACTTCAGTGGCAACTACTGAAAATTAACATAATATTTTCACATAAAGTCGTATTATTACCTTACTACAACTTTCAATGTGAAACAGATATATATATATATTTTTTAACAGCTCTGCAACATCGTATAAGGAAGCTTAAAAATTTAACTTAGATTCACTGTATATAAAAAGATTTAGATTTTTATGCTTTTAATTGGACATAGTCATAATGTTATCTTATTTAAATCTTTAAATCTTTTTATTTAATTTCTATGAGGTGGTAGTTTATCAATGATTGACTAAAACCTGAAGAGCTTACATGTGTAATTTATTTACATATGAGTATAAATTCTGTTAACTCTAGGAAAGACAAGTTAAATCAATGACTGTTGTAGTATCAGCTTCTTCCTCCTAAAATAGATTCACCATTCTCTGATTACTGCAAATTTATTAAAATATCATTAATGGAAGGAATCAGTAAGCAAAACTTTTTTCTTTTTCACATAGATGATTTTCAACAAACACATTAAATACACGACACTTAGAAGAACCAAAATACTGTCAAAAGCAACATCCAAGAGGAAGTGTTGTCAAGTGAAGTAATTGTGTGCTTCCTAAAAATTTACTTTCACCAGATCTTCATTGGGAAGACATCAAACCTCCCCACCATACAGTCTTGTTCATTGCAAAACCTAAACTGTAATTTTTTAAAATAATGATTTCTTGTTTATCTTCACAGTTGGAGGCATCATTTCATCATGCAATGTGTGCAAGTGAAAATATACTTCAGAGGCCTGGCAAACTTATTCTTCAGTAAATGACTTTGCCTCCATGGCAATAACTAATTAACAGGCATGCAGAATACTCCTGTAGTCAACTTTTTTTCTTTTTCTTTCTTTATTTCTTCCTTTCTTTCTTCCTTTCTTCCTTTCTTCCTTTCTTCCTTTCTTCCTTTCCTTGTTTCTTTGTTTCTTTCTCTCTCTTTCTTTCTATCCTTCTTTCGTTAATTCCTTCCTTCCTTCCTTCCTTCCTTCCTTCCTTCCTTCCTTCCTTCCTTCCTTCCTTCCTTCCTTCCTTCCCTCCCTCCCTCCCTCCCTCCCTTTCCCTTTCCCTTCCCTTTCCCTTTCCCTTTCCCTTTCCCTTTCCCTTTCCCTTTCCCTTTCCCTTTCCCTTTCCCTTTCCCTTTCCCTTTCCCTTTCCCTTTCCCTTTCCCTTTCCCTTTCCCTTTCCCTTTCCCTTTCCCTTTCCCTTTCCCTTTCCCTTTCCCTTTCCCATCAAATAAACCACGAACTTCAAATGTTACTTAATCTTCTGTACTTTAGGAGCTGACACTTAGAAGCTGACTGTAATTCACTGATGATACTGGCAGCAAAATGACAAGGGACATCACCTGGTAGCACTTTCCAGCTGCTGATGGTCTAACTATGCGGTGATGCAAGACTTGCAACATCAAGCAAGTTCAAGAGATCCTGAAACAAATTATGAAGGCTGCTAACATTGCAGTTAGCCAAAAACTGCCTTAGTATAAAGCCAGGTCCTGTTTTCAATGTGTCCAGGAGATATTACATCTGCACAAAAGAAACAAATCTGCTCTTAACTCTTTCAATGCTTCATATATGAACTGTAATGCTTGACTATATATTAGGAGTTTCTGAACTGTAATGCTTGACTATATATTAGGAGTTTCTGAACTGTATTTTCTATATATAACTATAAATATGAGTATCATTATCACATTTTTTTTAACCTATAAATGTTAGCGCAATCATTAAAAAACAAATGCAGGAAATTGTCCATTTACTATTGATAATGTAAATCTATATTTTGAAAGCCGACTGCATCTGTGGGAGCATAACATTGAGAAATGGGAAATGCCAATTCAGTCATCATAAAGATTTGGAACTACTAATTTGGTTTAAAAAAGTTTTTTTGAAGGTGGAATCAAAATCATATTCCTATGAAGATTAACGATTTGTTCATGTATTACCTGGCAAACAAATTTAGGTCAGCACAGAAAAGAATTATTTTTAAAGTATTTAGAGTGGTTGTCATTAAGATTCTCTGAGGAGATCTTGGCTCCTGTAGATATTTTTCTATAGACTTCAGCAAAGAAAAGATTTTGCCCTCTGTGAAACATGTAAAACAAATATAATCTCTTTTTAGATACAAAAATAAATTACTTAATACTTTTCAACTTTTTAGATATTTCTAAAAGTGACAAGCCAAAGCAAGAACATGAGTTACATGTGAATGCCTTGAGTATTCTTGACAAAGCATTAATAATCTTAAAATAAAACAAGAGTTGAAAGAACAAAAGTCAAAGGAAAATAAGGCCCTTTTTTTCCAGTGTATGTGTGTGGAACAGCACAGCATTTAAGGAGTTGTGCTTGCTCAAAATATAGTTGAACAGAAGTATAATAGATGAAGTCTGAAAAATTTTGCCAATACCTCAGAAATTTCAATGTACTGTTATATTTCAGCTTCTAACACTGAGAAAATATTTTCAAGGACTTCAGAGGAAGATAAAATACTCCAGAGAAAGCAGTGAAAAGTGGCTAAATCATCAGCACTATAATACATATCACAACAGATTGTTGATATGTTATTTTGCCTACTGAAAAATTAGTCACATATACAAATGTTTTGAAACAGAAAGAGATAAAATATCATGATACCAAAAATCCAGAAAATAATTGCATTTATTGTGTTTCATTTATCTTTACTTGATAATGGACATTTGCAAACATTTATTAAGAAAATACTAAGAAAATAGCACCTACCTTGGTAAGAGGAGAAACTGAACTTGGTTTAGCTATCTTGGATTCTTGAATTTTTATCAGGCTAAGAATTACCTTTATTCCAGGGGAAGAAATCACTAAGCATGTCTTAAGGTATTTCAAAAGTATAAAATGTCAGTTTCATATTATTATTTTTTTTGGTCTGGTATTAATTCTTCATGGAGACTGAAATGAAATAATGTCATTATATGCATTTAAAAATAGTGTAAACATTTCTAAAATACATTTTCTTCACTTATTTACAGAGAATCACACATCATGACATAAAATTTTTACTAGCTCCTATTGACAAAGACCTCCCTTTCTGGCTTTACTAAAGTTAAAATTGCCTTTTTATTTTAACTTTTATATGGAAATCCCTCCTGCCAAGTTCATCCTCATGAAACCATTATACCTTAAAACACCACACTCTAAAAATGCATGATATATTAATATGTTAAAAAATACATCATTATACACTGACAGGCAAATCCATCTATACAAAAAGAATGGTGATAATTAAGTAGTGA
The DNA here is from genome assembly GCF_009769625.2 of Cygnus olor. Taxonomy (NCBI): domain Eukaryota; kingdom Metazoa; phylum Chordata; class Aves; order Anseriformes; family Anatidae; genus Cygnus; species Cygnus olor. Next base: position 24,371,729 of record NC_049172.1, read on the forward strand.
AAATTATTGAATGAAAAGCACTTAACAATTTGTAAATACCACATTTATATGTATGTCAATTTGCAAAGAAATGCCACATGCATTTATGGCTATATAATTTTATTTCATTAGAAAATACAACAAATATTTGTCTTCAGTTAAGTGGCCATTTCACAATAAGATGGATATTTTTAAATATTTTGTGGAGATACGGATGGTATTTCTCAAAACTAATTATGCAGAAATTTGTGGCTTACTGAATAGCGGTTTTGCTGATTTTAACAGTCTTAGGATTTAGTTGAAGTAATTTATACCATTTATATGCATAAACATGTATGATCATGAGCAATTTGTGATGGAAACAGAAATTGTTTTTGTTCAGATTTACTGTTATATACAGAAGGGTTTTTCTTGTTTTTTTGGTTGTTGTCGTCGTTGCTCATGTTTATTTGGATACCGTGGTCTGCTTAGCCCAGTCACACTTGCACCCCTCTATTTCAACTGAGTGGAATTCCTTATACATGTGCTTCCAATACAATATCAAAGCAATCCTGCATTCAGAGAGACACATTTAAGGTCCTTCTTGTCACAGCCCTGGCCAGGGCAAATTAGGTGTGTAAGAGGAGCAAGGAACAAAAATCTTTCTGTGGTTACTTCTGCACTGTTCCCTCAGTGCAAGGGGAGCACAAAAACTCATGAAGGAGCAAAGTGTGCTTAAGAAAACAGGGAAACAAGGCACACCATGGTTTTTGGTTTGGAGTTCAAGCACTCTTTTGGCTTTTCATTCAGATAAAACAGGGAATAAATTTTGCTATTTTGTATAGGAGTATCCTATAATCCTACTTGTGTTGTAGACACCTGTTTTGAGTATGGAGAATGTTATTACTAAATACTTTATCATTTATTCTTCCATTTTTCATGGAGATAAAAATTACAGTTGCAACAGCTGGAAATTTTAGCTGGGGATGTCTGCAATTAAAGCAAGAAGTGAGGTTGGGTTGTAGCTGGTTTGGAAATACAGATTATATCCTTTTCTGGTATTTCAGCTGTCTTTATTCAAGTCACTACTGCTCCTGTTTAATTGGGTATTTCTATATGCACTAATTAGCAAAGTTCTCTTCTGTTGCCAACATGAGCATACAGCTTCACAGGCATGCCTAGCAAGCGGAAAAGACGTTAGACTTAGTTCATTGGGATAGCCTTGGCATTGCTGTTACAGGCACCAGCCTTTGATTAGATCCAAAAGCAAGTGTGTGTATGTACACATGGCAACAATGTCTCATACTTCAGAATACAGCTCCTTTTCAGTCTACATTAAAAAAAAAAAAAAAAAAAAAAAAAAAACTCTGCAAATGTATTTTTCTCCATCTCGTTTGAAGTTAATTAGATGTAGATAATAAACCAGTCCTGGTGGGAAGAAAAGGTACACCTAGTGTTTTATTTTGTCGGTTATTCCAAAGGTTGTTTTTGATTAGTTTCTCCATAGAGGCAGAACAACACAAATGAACTTTCTTTAACTGAAATTTTATTTGACCTCTTTGCCAATTAGTGCATATGAAAATGTCAGTTTACCCAGGGGCAGCAGTAACCCAACTAGCAGTAACTGACTTACAAGAAAATGTTACTATATTTTTATTCTATTTTATTTGCAATAACTTATGTTTCAGTATATATATATATTTTTTTCCACTGCATTTTTATTCCTCCCTCATTAATTAATAACAAATTGTTTGCCATACTCTTTCTATGAGTAGTTCACTAAGAGAGTTATTTGAGGCAATGTGGCAATTAGGGGACCATAGGATCATAAGGGGTCCTATGTGGTCAGTAAGAGGATGATTTCTTTTATACAGGCATACCCTGCTGTCCCCTGAAAATATGTTCTGAAGACGTTTGACAGTAATTTTACAAATAGTAATTTTTCCCATAAGAAATTACATAATAGAGAAATTATGTAGGCAGAGACTTAAAAATATATGCAATGTTAATACCTGGGTACAATATATTGTACTTCAAGACCTTTCCCATTCTTATCACAATACTAACGCTCAAAAACAAGTGAGACTTCTACAGCATAATACAGAATAAATGCAAGAGTACTGCTGCTGAACAGTCACAGACAAGATGTTCCATGCATTTCTTCTAATGGCGGTATTAAATGTAGACAGCATTACCAAATAATTAAAGATATTGTACTATAGGCTATTGTATCTGTATCCATAGCAGTTATTTTAAACATAACATTGCATTCAGGAAGTTTCATGCAGTAGGGTGAGGAGTGGAAACTGCTGTGATAACAATGACCAGAGCAGATTTTTAAATGTGTGATGATGATACTCTGAAATGAAAGAAGTGACTACAATGCTACTGTGGTACCTTGGTTAAGGCTTGTGAGCAATGCCAATAATAGACAATCCTCACCTCAGGACAGAGAAATATTGTAAATGTGACATGGAAAAGTAACTTTCATTTATTTGGAAAGAAAGACGTAGAGAAATGCTTCTGAAACAAAAACAAAAAAATTATGAGCATTGTTAGCATTTCATGGCACAACACCCACAACAAAGGCATATGTCTTTTTTAGAAGCTGTTGCATACATTCATTCATTTTGTTCAATTACAATTCTTTCTTGCTCAAGGCATTAAAAATCTTGTTCAGTTATCTGAGTCATATAATTTTAACCTCACACACGAATGCTAGAATTTTACCATGAACTTAGAAGTGTAGTTTTTCTTCTGCTCTTTTACAAATCACATCTACAAAGTTTATTTCTCTCCTATACCTCCACATTCCCAAATCAGGTGCCGTACTGTTTCATTACGTTTCTTTTGTTTGTCCAATGGCAGATATTTTCTCCACAATGACACTGAATTTTGTGATTTTGAAAAATAGGATTTTTTGATGCAATTAGAAAATAATAAATAAGTTACAGAAGTCAGAGGATGCAACAGATAGTTTAAATCAGAAAACAGACTTTTAAAATGTATTCTTTTTTTTTTTATTGCATACTCTAATAAAACCTCCCTAACTCAGATGAAATCTAACACTTAATAATTGATTTAACTTTTTTTTTTTTCTCATTTTGACACCAGTTGACTTAGAGAAGGCATACATACGCTATTTTGTGGGAGGCCTGTCAGAAGTCATATGGGTCATTTTGAAGCTCTCAACTGAATGTATTCTGTATTTATTTATTTATTTTTTACACACGAAACTTGGGAGCAAAATATTGGCTCAGTCTACTGTAAAAACAATGACTGTTAGTGCCATTCTACTAACTGTTAACTTCCTTTGTTCCATGCCACATGCAAATACAAGAACACAACTTTGCTTTGACAAAATGACAAAATTTGAGAGAATGACATACCTAATTCAAGAAAATCAGATATTGAACTGAATACACAAATTCTTCACTTGAATGCTTTAATCCCATGAATCTCTCAGCTTCCTTTCCTGGTAAGAAAATGAAGCAAATCTTTTTCAGATTATTAGAAATCACTTTATAGAATTACCTGATGGTCTTTTTCTCATAACCTTCCCACATGCCTAACCAAATTAATGAAGAGAGAAATATACATATACAAATTATAGGTGTGATGTGCACATAAGCCTTGTGTAATTTTCTTTCTCTTCAAGGTTTTAGCCTAACACTTACTGATAATTTTATATGCCTTATTTAAAAACAGGTTGGACAATAAGATTTAATTGGAATAAAAATAAAAAGCCTGGCAATGCACATACTTACAATAATAATAATAATAATAAGAATAACAACAACAACAACAACCATTCTTTTCCTTTTATTTCCTTTCAAACATGATACACAATCGGCATGGAAAATAAAACCATGAAAACACATATTAAAGTGCATTGCTTTGAATGATGTGTATCAATTTCATATAACCTCTTAAACTAGTTTGTTTTTTTTTTTGTCTTTTTTTCTTTTTTCTTTTTTCCTTCCTTTTCCATGAGTAAGTGCAGCTACAGATATGAATCCTAGAAGCAAAAAAATCTATTTATGGCACATTTTTAATGCAAGCAATATGTCTGTTGCAGAACACAAGTTGGATGGAAGAATGAATAATCAACAGCAGACCACGACATTAGCACAGCACACACTTCAATAATCAGTGTTTAAAGGTGCAGTGCCCTGGGCCAGCTATCAATGTAATTGATGTATCAGATATCGTATCATATATCAGGTATCAATGCTAGCTCTACCAATGGTAAGCAAGTGATGAAGAACAATAGAAAGAAAATATATTAAGATTTATCACTGTATTTTTAATATAGATGAGGGCTAAGCATTTGTTATGGAATGTACAGACTGCTAGGGATAAATTAAATGGCTAACAACCTGGCCATGGTAAACTTTGGTACACCTCCCAAAGACAAACTTGTTTTTTAAGACTTCATGATTGTTGCAGATTCTGAAACAGAAATCTAATTCCAAAAAATTCACCACCACCACAACCAAAACCTAGACATTTCGGCTGCAATTCAGGTGAAAGGGTAGCATTGTAGAGAATGGGTATGAAGGGAGGCATATGATTTCTCTGTGTAACAATAAGTAACCTGAGCAGAAAATACTCGAAATATTTTTTTGTTTCAGGAGTCAAATTATATATTTTAACACTGCTAATTAAATATTTTTCATGTCAGATTCTCTTTTTTTGACTTTCTACTTTATCCTTTAACTTTCATGAGATAACTTTAGTATGCTTAATTATTTTCAACTAATTCATTATTATTATTATTATTAACCTTTTATGGTTAGCACTTTTTCAAAAATCATTACTAACCTCATGGATGTGATCAAGTATTGTAGGATCTCAATGAAAACTCTTATATAATTAGAAAAGCTATATATACAGGAGAAGGGACTGTAAAGATAAGAGAGGCAGTCCAAGAATTACAGTTTCTAAATTTCAAAGTAGAGGCCTGAGGGCTGAAACATCTAAACATCTAAACACGCTAAAAATGGGGAACATATGCAGGAAAAAAAAAAAAAAAAAAAAAAAAAAAAAAAAGTAAGCATCCCTACAAGTAGGGATGCTTAAAGAAAAATGGGAAAAGGTCAGATACATGTGCAGTGAATTCTGGCACAGAATTTCAGAAATAGAATTGCCCATTGTGTCTTTTTTCCTGCTGTAGCTTTAGGAAATTGGATGCATATAAAGCCAGCAAACAGCATAAGAGGTTGTTCTGTGAATCAAAGAAGGTGATGAAGTGTTACTAATCTTTCATCCAGAAAGAAACTTCCTATGTACTCTGATGATTTAACTCTAATTAGCCAAAGACCAGCATATTGCTTTCTCTGTCTACAAATGTTCATGCAATGCAAATGAGAATGTTAATGCAAATAAAGGTGGAAAGCTGAAACAAAGCAAAAACATTTTACTTCTTAATGGTGATTCCTTGCTTTCTCTTACCAGCTGTTACATGTCAGCAATACCAAACAACTGTTCCCTATGTTCAAATGCAGAAGTTTCCTTGCATTAATTCAGTGTTCAGAAACCTGAGCTATATGCTTTATGTTTAACTCTGCTTCACGTTCAGATCTGGCGGGGTAAAAAATCCTCATCAGAAATCCAGAAAAGATATATAAAAAAAATACTAGCCCAGAAAGTCTATAGGAGTAGATTCCTTAAAATATGGTATCAAAATTAAACCAAGAGCAGCTTGGAGATTATTTGTCAACATTGGTATGTGATTCTGTAGCTGAATTCCATCAGACACTTAAAAATTCAGAATTAACATCTCACATATAATTCCTGAAAATTTCATGCTATCAAAATTTCATGTTGAAATGGCATATTCTTGTTTAGTTGAACTTCTGTCTCTAAACCAATAAAAAAGTCTAAGAATATCAACAGATAAAAATAGTTTTTTCACTTGAAATGAAAACCTGACAACATACATAAATGACCTAATATAGCACCCAAAATTATCACACTGACTTTCATTAGTACCTGTAATACTCAGTGCAGTAACTGCCAGCACTGTATTCTTCTCTTCACTACCTAGCTACTGTTATTAGTTTAAATGAGGTATAATAATATATAAAATCATTATTATACAAAATTAAATAAGATATTAGAAAGTTATTACTGTCTTAACAAAAAAAAATGAAATGCATCATTTCATATCCCAGGGAGGGGAATCCCAAATCATTAGTAGTATCAACAGTAAGAAAGGGGTACATACTGCAAAATAGAGATGAAAATGAATGTTTGATTGATTTTATGAACTTTATAAGAATGATTTTCTTTTTAATCTTGAAACATAATTAAAAAATATATATTTAACAACGTAAATTTCAGTTAAAATTGTTTCTGTCAAATTAGCTTACTGCATTAAAAGAAAGAAGACAGAAGTGTTATGGGACGGAGCTCTGAAAAGTTCTTCAAGTATAATCTGTCCCTGACAAATGCCTTAGCACTTCAGAATTGGGGGTCATTGCTCCTTGCAGCCCAATGAATTACAAAATGGGAGAGAGAACAACTAACTGCATCAGGAAAAACTGAAGTACCAGCTTACAGTATTCTACTGGCATTTTGCAGATGTCATATGCATAGTCAACTCTGGAAGCAAAAGAAAGGTTTTGACTTGTGCGTCCCACAATCCAAGTGAGGACCCTCTGGGCCATTACCAAAGGAAATTGCTTTCCCAGTATATTCTGTAAGACAGGGACAGGTTATCTGCTTTAGAGAGAATTTAGAGATGAAAATTCAAAGTGAAGACAGAAATCGTCTTCCAGCCTAAAGTAGATGTTTCTGCATCCTTTCTATCAGCAAAGCTTTCAGCTAAACAAGCTGTGATTTTTCACTCTATTCATTCTGTTTCTGCTCTGTGGCTTCTTGATGGTCAGTTTTTTAGGGTACCGTTAAGAAAATGTTTTCCAATTATAGGCACTTGATTCTCCTTCAGGTGTTGGACAAGAAAACTGGGTAATTCACCAGGTAGGCAGTGTCAAGAGAGGGAAAGACAGCAACAAGCAAGAGTTCATTGTCCACCACTGCTGCCCACACATGTAATGGGTGACGTGGAAATGGTCATTTGAACAGCTCTAACCATAGGGCCTGAACACACCTCTTTTGTAAATTTAGCCTCAGAAAACTGATCTGCTGAACAACAAAATCGGAGAATTTTCCTGATCACTCTAATGGCAATCAGTTCAAGAATTAAAGTGTACACACACCCTTATTTCCATTTGCAATGTTCATTTTGTTGTCTTCATCCATCCAGTACTTCATCTCCATGGTAAAATTGATTTCAAGGGAAAACAAGAACAAATAAAGATCCCCAGTGGGGGAAAATAAATAAATAAACAAACAAATAAATAATAATAATTATTATTATTATTAATAATAATAATAAATGAAAGTTATTTAGATATTATAAAACAAAAGTAGAAACGTTTGCAACCCAATATCCTAATTCTATTTCCTTTATGTGTTATAATCATATCATCCTCAATCAATATATCATCCTCAATCAACATATCATCCTCAACCAAGAGCATAAAATTGATGAGGATAAAGATATTAGAACGTGGTAGCTCTCTTCTAACTAATTGTATATAATAGTCATTCTAAAAGTTTACAATACATAAGACAAATAAAGACATATTCTTTAATACCATAGGGCAAAAATCTAGGCAGCAAGAATCAATTTCTTGTTACATGGTTTTTAACTTTTGTTTTAAGTCAGTCCAAAGCTGAACTTAAAAGCTGAGAACTGCTTTCCATTAAATTTTAATGGGAATTTCACTTGGGTTTTAACTGATGCCAGGGTTGTTTCTAAAACAAAGAAATACAGTATATAATTCTCTAAGTGTGCAAGGTATATACATGGAAAAATCAACTATACATTTCTGTAAATTATTCTGAAGGCATTGCCATTTTTCTGTTTTGTACTATTTATAGACATTGTCCTTTAAGAGAAGACAAGAATGGCTTCCATCAAATAAAACCTTTTTGTTTGTTTGTTTGTTTGTTTTTCTGAAAACTGTTTGTGATGTATTAGTGGTCAAATTATCATGGCTTAATGAACTGTTCAAAATGAAGATATATGCTGAAAGAAAATGAGTTTCCACATTTTTTTCCTAGACATGAGTTTCCATATACAAACATTGAGGCTTATGCACACTAATTAAACAATGAATACTCTTCAAAATCTTGCAGATCTTAGGAGTCCTAAAACCATGTGTCATGAAACAAAATTCATGAGAAATTGGTCAAATTAGAACATGGTTTCACAAGAAGATGCTCAATTGCAGTCATATTCATTACTGGTATTATCAAAAAGTCATTTCTTGTACCAAAATAAACATTAACATATCTAAATGAATTATAGATTATAACTTATTTACATTTCTAAAACTCTCTCAGCAGTTTCTAATGCCTTATAATGCCAGTAAGCAGATAATCTGTGGCTCTTCAGATCAGTGGGGGTGGGGAGGGGGAATCTGTTTAAGTATATTTATTAATGTTGCAGATTCTCTGTATCTTTTTTTCCTTAAAAGACAACATTCTGTAATATTTCAACTTTCTATTGAAAGCTTTTTGCCCACCTTTAGAGAAAAACACAGATTTTTCGTAAGTTTGATATACTTTCATCATACAAGTACTCCTGGAAAATTGTTTGTTACACTTTTGTTGTAACTTTGCATGGATTCATACTAGAAAATGTCTGTAACCTTTCCTGTATTGTCATGCTGACTCCTGAAGAGACACTGGCATAGTTTAGAATATTTATTATCCTCCTTAACTTTTTAATTTGATCTCTGGTATCTATGGTAAAGGCTGATGGTTGTGTTCACAAAGGTGGTAAGTTTTCTCAGGAGGAAGATTGAAATCATCCTTGCATTCAGCACAGGCTGCCAAATACACTCATGTTTGTTATCTTACTGTTCCTGTGAACCAATGAAGTGAAATGGAAAAACAAACATTAGGAAGTTAGGAAATAAGATAAACAGGAATAAATCAGGAATGAAATAGGCAAATAAATCACCTTACATCAAAATATTTTTCAAAAAAAAAAAAAAGTAATTTCTGATATCTTAAGAGTGTTTCAAAGAGTGATATAAGTCTGTAATATATATGGATAGAATTCTGGGGAAGAAAAATCAGAATATATCTGCAAATGTAGACATTTTGGCAATGATTAAATTATTTTTTTTCTTTTACTTTCCATTAGATGCAGTCATCACAGGAATATAGGTTGCTTTCTGGCACACTTACAGATGCAATGAAATCTGTACCTTTCTGTAAACTGTGAAACTAAAAATTTCAAACAGGTTCAATTGCTATCACCAGCAAACTCAAAAACATCATATTTATTTTAGCAGCACACATGAAAATGTTGTGTAACCGCAAGCAACTGTGTATTTCTTTCACATCCTCATCCTTCTTTAGTGCCTACTAGTTGTACCTAATGGTTGCAAAAAAATGTGCATCTCAATACCTTTTTATACATAATTTTATTGTGATTGACAAATATAAATTCAACAACCTTCATTACCAGAAAAAAATAATTGTTTATTTTTTAATATTTATTATCTAACTACCTACTATAACATCTGACTGTGACAAGTCATATAGCTATAACTGTGATCATTTGAGGTAATTTAACTTGCATATCTGTAATACAATCTCATTTGACTTCTAGGGCACTTAGAAAACACTAAAAGCAAAACCACCCTCAAAACTCAATAACAATGTCATGTTTTTGGCTTAATATGAAGATTTTGAAACCATTCACAATGAAAATTTATTTTAAAATATATAATACCCATAATTCCATCAGTTTTCTTGCTTTACATTTTCCTTTAATCTGTGAATTTATGGGGTAAGCCTTTATTCCTCTTAAAATAAAATCTCAAAGAAATACATATACTAAACTCCTGCAACTTCTCAAGACAAAACAATGATTTACAAAACAGGTTACTGGAAACTCTGGTGGAGTGGTTATTGTATTTTTCACACCTAAACATATGACTCCTGATATAAATTATCAGTGAAAGAAAAGTAGGCCTGTTCTCCTTCACTTTTAACTTCACGGGCTACTTCACAACTGCATAAGCATGAATCAGCTAAGGCTTTGGAGTTACGGAGCGCTTGTCAGCACAGAAAGAAACACATTCTGGACAGATGTGTTAGGAGCCAGTATTTCCAAGTTTTACATCCGTATCTGTAAAAAATTTCCATTCCTTCTCAGCTATTGGGGAACAGAACAATGTTCCCCAAAACTTTTTAAAAAGTGTTGAGGAGGGTTTGCAATGTGTTAGGCGTGGGCAATATGTTATGGTTCAGCTCTTGTGATTAACAGAACGAAAACCAGACTGAACACAGTATTCCAATAGCCAAATTTCCATCTGTACTTGTCCTCAGGCACAAACTCCACACTTGCTAGGTAGGATAGCATCTGCGCACACCTGTGGACTGTAATCACAGTGCAGTTTCATTTCCCTGCCTCAGACAAACTGAACCTGTGTCTAATCTGATGTCCAAAACTGATGTGTCCAATCACTAGTCTCTTCTGAGTCATCTGCCTCTGCTGATTCTTGAGACTCTGTCCCTACTTTCTTGCCCTTATCCTTTATTAATCTTATAGAATCATACAGTGGTTTGGGTTAGAGGAGACCTCCTTAAAGGTCATCCAATTCCAACCCTCTGCCATGGGCAGGGACACTTTCCACTAGACCAGGTTGTCCAAAGCACCATCCAACCTGGCTTTGAACAATTCCAGGGATCCAGAGCTTCTCTAGGCAACCTGTTCCATTGCCTCACCACACTCTGAGTAAAAAAATTCTTCCAAATATCTAATCTAAACCTAACCTCTTTTAGTTTAAAACCATTACTCCATGAAATTATACTAGCTATATGATGACAAAAGAACATGCAGAGTATCACTGGAGGCCCCAGAGCAACGATCATCTCACCAATACTCAGTTAAAGTAATTCAGACCTGGGAGCTGGTCAAAACTTGGTTTGGGGATAACAAAGAGGGTATCCAAATGGGAAAGACTGACATATACACTAAATTTGTATGCAGTGTGGAGATTCAAAGAGTGAAGAAAGAAGAAAATGGGAAGCAATAATGAAAATTTCCCAAACTGGACTCTAGAAGGAGGAAGAAGAAAGAATCCATGTGATAGTTATCCAGGCAAAGATGACAAGAGAAAAAAAAAAAAAAAACAAAAAACACCTTTTGTGAACATTACAGTCACTTCACCAAAGAACTTTGAATGCTGACAACTCACTGCAAGATTCTGTGCCACCTTCTTGAGTGAGATGGGTACTGGCTGTCTGATTGCCCGGAGAGTGAAAAGAAGTATGAGCGTTACACCATACAAACAGGGGTACATATTAATAAGCTTCTCGATTGCATTTTATAACTGTATTAATGAAATTTACCTAGCATTAATTAGATCGTTTAGAGTGTAAATGGTAGCATCACTGCAATTGGACTAACCACAATACATTTTTTGCTCTATTTTAATTAACATTTAAGATTTTTTGTTAAACTAACAATATTTTTTAACTTCCTGTATAAGATGTGAACTTCATAATAATCTGTTGAGTACAAAGATAAGAATTTTCATGTTTTTAAAAGATTAACAGTAAATATTTTTTCTTCTGAGAAATCACATCAGTTGCCAAAGCAGAGCAGGCTTTTGTTTTGCCTTCCAGAAGGGCAATTTGATACTAAAAAAAAAAAAAAAAAAAAGGAAATACTGTTTCATGTATATTTTTTTTCACTGAGAATCAAAGTTTAATTTACAATTATTACTTAGAATTTGTATTTCATATAAGTTATGCTTATGAAAGACTTCAAATTTGTTATAAATTGTGATTTTATGTAGTTTAGAACCAGTATAGATGTCTTTTTTTTTATATATTGTATATGGAGGGCAAGAATTGCCTATTTTCTGGTCCATTGCCTTAATCACAATATCATCCTTCTGCATACAATCTGGGATAATAAAGAAATTACGTAATACGGATTTTTCAAGCTTCACTTACAGCAAATTGTCTGTAACCAGGATACAATTTTATTGAGTTTGTCTCTTAAGTAACATTCTTTACCTCAATTTGAAAGTAACAAATCTTTTGTATGCAGTGAGCACTCTTTTTTTTTTTTCCTCCTTAAATTGTTATAAGTTATTCACAATCTCATCAGCAATGAATGAGTGTATATTCAACCATTCATGGTGTGCTCCCTTTTTTAGTCTGGGTAAGTGACCACAACCAAAATATTTCTAACAGTCAGACCTGCCTTTACAGACTCCAAATTAACTTTATAAACTAAACAATAGCACAAGGACCAAAACCAAATCTGATGAACATTTTTGCTAATGAACTCATTAGATGGAATACTTGTAGAAAGTGGATCACAATATTTTTTTTTGTAATACTTTGAGGTATTCACACCTGCATGCACACATTATCAGAGCTTTTTATTGCTACAATGTCCTCCTAGATCTTTACTTTCCAAAATCAGCTGTGTGTAGTAATTCAAAAATCAGCATGTAGTAATGCAAATATTTACTGCCAAAAGCCAGTGAATTAAGCACTGCCTGCAGTTGGCAAGACATTATAGAAAGCTACATGATGATAACTCTAGGTTTGAATAATTCAGGTTTATTCGCATATGAAAAACAAGAAACATCTACTGTGAATTAATATGCTCCTTTCTCAAGTACCACAAATATTTGATGCAGAAAGTAAATTTCTCCATAATTAAGGTGTTTATTCCAACTCCCAAATCCATCAAAATATAAAGCCCAGAGTCAGTAGTGATGCCTATCAGGTATCAGGAAAAGCAATGGAATTACCAGCAGCAAGCATTACACACTCTCAAAGTGATTATGTAAGAACATTTGAAATTCCTTTTCATGTCTATCAGTTAGAAAGATTTCCCATTATGGACACAAAATGAAAAATTAAACCCACTCTCTGCCACAGACTTTTTTCCTTTACAACTAATTTCAAAAGTTTTGTCTTGTGTCTTATCAGCTGTAGAGGTCTGATATGATCAGTCCACATCTTCAGATTGAGGCATAATTCAAGTAATCATTCAAACTGAAAATCAAAAGCCACATTGATTCATGTCTGTAGGGACTTTTTTTTTTTTTTTTTTTTTTTTGTGCAAGTTTGAAGATTACTTTCTGTGCTACTATTCTTTTTGGAATATATTAATTACTGTAACCCTAAGTATTGAAAAAGAGATTATGGCATTATAAAATAAGTACAATGTCTACATCAGTAACAATTTTATTAAATGACAATTATAATTACATATTGATAACATCATTACTATTATTATTCCTAACTACTCTTAGCACAGTCATGACCCAGACTATAGTGAATACCATCTTTTTGTCTAGTTACAATAACATCTGTGTATTCACTGGTAAGAAATATATTGTCCTGTCAAGAAAATATTTTTTCCTCAAAGTGAGCTGTTTTCATCACTACTGAGAGTTTTTTATCCTTGTTAGTCAAGACATTCCAAGATATTGAATAATGACAGTAGATCTAAAAATAGTGATGAAAGAACAGTAAGTAGCAGAGAGGGTCAGAGAGTAACCAATCTTTCTGTCCACTCCATGAATCCAAGATAGCACTGATGTAAACAGATGAATACATGAACCTGATGCACTTTTAATCAAAATCTATAACTCATATTTTGACCATAAATAAAGACTTCTAATTAAAAGAAAATAAATATATCTGAATGGATAATATTGCTTAAACTATCACAAAACTCTAAAATCTTAAGAATAGGAAACCATAAGTTAATTTTGAACTATATTACAAAAAGTAATAAATAAATAAACAAATAAACGGTACAAGTCATCCCAGGTACATTTATCCAATATGTTACAATGAGAGGAGAACTGATGAAGATGCATCATTTTCCTTGTAATTTATATTCAGAAGCTAGTAGTGTAAGTAGTAGCAAAACTATTGCTTCTCCTTTTCCTGGTCAAAAGTTGTCTCTGTTGATAAGCAGAGAGGAAGAGTAACATATTATCTCAATTCATTTTTGGATATATACTATGGAATTAAATATTAAGCTCTCAGATTATCATTGACAAGGGCTAATCTGAAGAACTCTAAACACTTTAGAATTAATCTAATCAGCTTTGGGAACTGATTTTTTTTTTTTTTTTTTTTTTGGGGGGGGGCGTGAATTACATACAAGATAATGCCTTTATTCTTACTGTACTAGATTTCATTTTTACTTATGAAGTCAACCTTCTTGTTCCAAGATTATTTTGTCTGTTCTTCTAGCATAAAGACTTGTATCCATACCTATCTTCAGGCAACTAAGCAGATCTACATTAAGGTAAGTAGATTTAAATTATTGCAGATTTCAGGTTTGAATCTTTCTGATTATGGTTTAAGGTATGCTCATCAGAATTAATAAACGTCAGTTATTTATACAAAGTTTATACGAAGTTCCAATTCATTTTTTCTGTGTTAAATTATTATTTATAGTTAGCTTAGAAACAAATCGGTTGAGTAATGATGTGCTCAATATAATCTATACAGAGATAATTAAAGCTGTTAAACAATAATAAAAGGCACAAGTTTTTTCAGTTACTAAGTATAACCCCTTTGCAAAACTAATGGTGATAGAGAAGCCTTGGTTTTTTAATGTATTGTGTGAATACTCTCATATTTTTATTTTGTCAGAGGAAGGGAAAAGAAAAGCCTATATAAACTTGTTGCAATAAACTTTTCTTGTTTACTGCTGCTACACTGAGTTTAAGTTAAGGACAGAAAAATCCTAGCAGAAGACCTTGTCTGAAAATGAAGGCAGGCATTCAGGAAAAAATTGTTGAATCAACCAAGAGTTCTGCTGTGAAAAACATTTTCAGTACCAAATCCAACAGGGTTTTCCTTTCCCACTTTACAGCCTAAACAAACACTACAATGGTTGAATATGTGGAAGATGAGAATTACAATCCTGCACAAGCTGAGACTTCATGCTACAGTACAGGAAAATTCCAGGGACTGTTTCCTAACTTAATTTCCTGAATTAGTTCTTACAAGTTATTTTCCTTGGATTAGCTTTACAGACTGGATAAAACCATGTTGGTCAACTAAATTTTGTAGGCAGAACTAGTTATAATTAATTGAAAGATTTTTAATGAACTAAATGAATTTTGTGTCACGTTGCTACAAAGTTGTCTGTGAATACTTAGCTGATATTCTGAAAGCATTTCATAAATTTAATTTCTTAGTTTCTGACATGATGTCCTCGAGAACAAGAGAATTTTTCATTACCACTTATGATAAACAAGAAAAGCAATTATACTGATAATTCAGCAATGCTATCTAATATTTGAAATTTTAAATTGTTGTGAGTCACAAAAAAGGATCATTTTGCTTTGGTTTAGCTTTCCCAGGTTGGTGAGAAAAACAGAACTGTTTTATGTGATGATGTACTTTTGTATGTTCACAGTTTCTCATCTAGCCTTTATTCATATAACCTTTCCTAAAGAATCAATAAATGTACACTCACTTAGATCCTGCTGTATTACAACCATATTCAGTTTACATCAAAATGAAACTGTAATGTAAAGAGATCGACTTTGAAAGTCAGTTTCTTGTCCGACTTGAGATGCATGGTAATAGACTGTAGTGAGAAGATGATAAAAATAGTTTTTGCTCAAGTTTCCTGCAGCCATGCATTTTTTTCATCTATGACAGAGTAGATGAGAATGCGGTTCAGGAATCTTTGACTGTGAGACTTTTTTTTCTGCAGGTAATAGGTTTGCTTGATTAGAAATTACAAGATAAGACTAATACGATTGTTTCATTCAGAATCCTCTTATATTTTAAGAGTACATACACCAGAATTTAAAACTACTAAGTTTAAAATGTAGTCTCATTTATAAATCATGTGAACTTGCAGCTAACATCTGATGCTTCTCTCTCCTCTTGTCACAAAGAACAGCAGGGTACAACTGAGCGCAACAAAGCCTCCAAATAAGAAATTAAATATGCTTTGCAAAACTGATACAGAAACAATTCATTTGACCAAGAAAGACTTGAGTCAGAAGAGGAGGGAAGTGCTTTCTTTTCTAGTAGTTGATTTGATTTATGATAGTGCAGACTGAATGGGGAACTACTTTTGAGAAAGTTCAGCTGGGAGGTGCCCCGCATCCCTTTGCACAGCTCAAGTAACTTCAAGGGCAATATCTGTGATGGAGACACTCCCTCTATTTTGTGCTGGCAGCACTTTGGCTCAGGTGTTGCTACTAAACAGGCCTAATTGGACACAAGCATTGTAAATTCATAAGTCACACCTTACCAGGAACTAAGCCTTGTTCAAGGATATGAATTCCAGTGCAGTGTAGTTGAGGAACTGCTAATAAGAAAGAGAAAAAAAAATAGCGTATGTTACATGAATATAAAAGGATGAAGTTGAGTACAACTCAACAACTTTACACTACAAATACTTGTAGCCACTAGGGCCCATTGAGCTCACCTATACAGCAGTGGGCTATACTGTGATGATCTCCGCTTGAGCAGGGATGCCTCTCAAGGCTACTACGTGAGGCTGAGATACCCTGTATCCAATGTCTGCTGTTTGCAGTGAGGTAAGTGTCATCTTTTAAATGCATGCAATATTAAGCTTAAATAACACTCTGTATACATCAAGTTAACTTAATTATTTGGTATGTAGTAAGCAGTAGAGAGTTTGACTACCGTTTAACCATAATAGAATGCTTGACTGCCTTCTCTATTTGATCATTAATTCCGTTTTATCATTGACTAATAAATACTTTTGGTCAACCTCATGATGAGTACTTGTTTCAATAATTCACCTGTAACAATAAATATTATGTAGATTTTCACCCAAAGCAGCCCTCAAAAGTTCTCTGCTGACTTCTACTATTTTGTGCTCAGATATACTCACAGATACAATCATAAAGTATTTCCTCTGAAACTTTGTTTATAATAGGTTATTGCTGTTAAACAGACAACGATTGTTTTTATTAGTAGAACCACAATACTACTAGGTTTCCTTGGGCCTCATATCTGTAGATTAATATTTCCCCTTGAAGGAGAAGCTATAAACTCAGTTCTGCCTGACTTACAGTAATAATAAGACCTCATCATAATTTTCAAAACTTTTCCTTTCATGTATAGCCTTAGCTCAAAAATTAAAACCTAATATCTCTTTTAAAGAATGAATTATTCCTATATGATAAACGTCTAAATAAGGAAGAAGCCTTACCTGAAATTGAGACATTACATATCAATTTCACTTCATGTCTTGCAAGCAGTAAGAATACTTATATATTTTCCAATATTATGCTTCTGTACCCATGTACGTGTAAAATTTGTCCTCTGTCAATAAAGAGCAAAACGCTTCTACCAAAAGCTGAGAGAAAAGAAGCTCCATTCTGGATCTTATGAGCAAACAGCCCAGTCCTTGATTCGTTCCTCCATTAACAAGAACATCCTTCCTTCCCACGATCTCAAATTGACTGAATTTGCCTATTATGTCTCCTATAAAAGGTAGCACTGAAGTAAATTTTGTTTCACAGAAACGAGTTCTGTCTCCCTCTTTTTTAAATAATTTATTTTCCCTATCAATAAGAGCTGATAATAGCTTCACCACGTTATGGAGGGCTAAAGGTGATGTTTGAAATATGAGATTATTCCAGAGAATCAAAAGATATTAAAAAGAACAAATCCTGCTAGATCTCATCAATAACAATGTCTTTATAATGAACCCTTTCATGTTTATTGCAGTTTTTTAAACTCTTGAATATCCTTTTCCCATTCTGCCTTATTTTATTGAAATATTTTTGATGTATTCAATTTGTAAATGATAATTTCATATTCACTGAGGTGCTATATTTCCTTAAGAAGATACAGAGCTAAGAATCTGACTATTTAAGGAGGAGCTTTCCAGCTTTCTACAACCAAGTTTCCTGAAAACATTAGGAATGTAATCTCTGGAATAAAAACCAATAGTTTCACTTATGCCAGTGAGCACATTAGCACAAGGTGATGAAGTGGTATTGGGGTCTTGCCAAATATTATGGCTATCAGTTAAAGTAGTAAAAGTTATTTGCGTATGGCAGGATCTAGTTTCTTCACCTCTGTCTCTAGTCATCTTGTTTCATTATGATTTACGTGGATTCTAAAATTTTTATGTCAACAGTATGAATAAAATTTTAATATCTCATAAATTAAATTAAACCATTACCAAAAAAAAAAATGTAACTATTCTCACTATAGTAGTTCTATTTTTTTTTTTTCAAGAATAATTACTGTAATGATTTTAATTTCCTGACATAAGCCATTATCTTCTTTAATCAAATACAAAATAATTCATAGTACACCTTCCTATGAAGCAGTGGTTCACTTGCTTGGAAATGAAAATAAAAGTATAGCTTCTGTCAAAGAAGAGCAGGTTTGAGTGTTGTATATCAGAGATTCACAGCTACTGCTATCATCAACATTCACGAAATAGAAATCATATTTCAGTTGTGAGGTCCTACAATGCCTACTTTTTTTTTTTCCAGAACACATGAGTTGGGATACTTTTACAAGTAGTATAATTAACCAAAGATCCCTGGCACAAATCATTCTTTAGCAATACATTACAGGCATCGTGCAATTCTCCTAAGTGACAAATCTAAATGTTACTAACACAAGTCTGAAAAAAATATTACCTGAAATGTCAGGTTACATGCGCAACTCTTTAGCTCATCTATATTCTTGTTCCATCTAGCACAGATAAAACACATCTACCATTTGATATTTCATGTGTGAAAGCCTTGCTGAGATTCATCACAACCAAGTGTGTCCAATTTTCTCTCCTGGCATGAAGCATGTAGTAACTGTGCATCAAAACATCAAAATTTTTCCAGCTCATGAATGTTTATACTCTTTCAACCATTGTTGTGTTTGAAATATAAACGTTTTGAACACACCCATATTAGTAATAGAAAACAAGTTTGCTTTTGTTTTTTAATCAAGAAAAAGAATCAGAATTAAAAGAAAATACTTTTATCATCATAAAACCCCCGGACACATATAAAATTGATGTGGCAATTGGTTATATACGCCAGACTTTATACAGTACAGCATTACCTGCAATGTTAGAGAATCAGAAAACTGGGGATTCCCTTCTCTGTTGCAAAAGAGATTACTGTAAAGTGAAAAATCATTAGAGTTGTGAAAAATATTCAGTATAAAAGACAACTATGTGGTTTTAGACTCCCTTTTAAACTTGAAATTGACTCGAACTTTTCCTAAAAGTTATTCTCTCAGACTGTTTTGTTTTCTACCTAGAATTACCTTAGCTTCCTCCTCTCCCAAAGATTAGTAATATTTCAGCTAAACATCCCATGTACCTTTCTTGGTTTTATCCATCTTTGTTTTGAGGTTTATTTTCTTTCTGAGATTGAGCTGACACTTTAAAACAGAATGCATTATGGCAGGCTGAGTCAGTCATAACGTGTTTTGGAACATGAGAGATGATTAATGCTGAACAAAATTCTTTGAAGTGCATTGGACAAGAATTTAAAAAATTGCATGTTTTCCTCATTCTTGAAAATGTTGGATAGTCCGTAAATATATATATATTTTTTTCAGAATTATTTTTTAAAAATAGAAGAAACGCCATATTTCCTTACAGTTTCAAAATCTTTACAGAACACTGTTATGTGATTCTAAAAGTCTTCATATTACACAAATTTTATTCACAGTATACGTTTAACTGATACAGCAAAAAAGTCAGGAAACATTTAGTAGCACTTAGCTTAATTCTTACTCCTTTGGGAGTTGGTTGTTATTTTAAATGTTGCCATAAATTTGACTTTTTCCATAAACTTAAACAGGAGTAGGATTCAACCTTTGGAAATGAATGCATGATTATGGCATACAATGTGATTGTTCTCAAAAAGGAAAGAAACATTTAGAATTGCCTGTTTCTATAACATGGAAAAGAAAATAGGAGTTCATGTTTTACTGCGTACAATCTCATTTAAAAGTTCAAGGGACAAGCCATTTTGTTTGCAATAAACAGCAGAAGGGAATGTTTTTGATGTCAAAGTCACTTAGATACATAGCCCTACTTAAATCAATATGAATTAAGCATCTAAAAACAAAACTTGTAGATCTGGGCCTATGGTACTTGTACATCAGAATAATCAGGAGAGATTTGGTATGCATGGTTTGTTTCCCTGAAGGTTGAGCAAGAGTTGTGGTCAGCCAGCATTAGAAATGACTCAAGACAAACAGATAAATAAGTTTCACAGATCTGAGCTTTCTGGAGGACTGAGGCATTTGCACATAAGGACAAACCTTCTGTACTGATCAGTGATTTGCACCTAGTCCAATGGCAACAAGCTTCCTATTTACGGTGTTTTGTGGGATTTATTGTGTTATTGCCTTGCCATCTGTGCTGGTGTCATGTTGTGGAAAGGTCTGAAAGTATAGATAAGAACAGCAGTAACAATTTTATTCATTTATTTATTTTTACAGGAAATACTGCTCAGCTGATAGCATGTGACAAAGCTCTCTTTTTTTCACAGCTTCAACTGCTCTAAAAAAAATAAATGAATACCCATCACACTGTCTTTAATTTACCTTATACTACTCCGTGGACACTAAATTAACTCCAAAAAGGCAAAATTCGGTAATTTTAAAAATGCTTTCCTTAATTTTTATTGTTGTTGTTATTTTATTGTCAGTTATTTTGTTAAATACTGTTTGACTACTGCATTGAGGAGAGCTGTAATATTTTGACATCTTGTATTAATGGAGTGTACAGAAGGTTCAGAATCATTTTGCACATTACAACATACCTTTACTCTGTTTTCTAGTCTTTAGTCTTTATTTTAAATCACTGTCTACAAGCTCAACATTAACCATTCGGTAACACCACAGTAAATGGAACTAAATAGCACTTGTTGTCATTGTGTGTTTTTGCATGAAATCAATGGTAGTTATAGAGGTATTTTCAAAGAGATACAGAGCTTCATTGTGATTTTCATATGGAATCAGCTTGCTTCACGATACTTCCAATTTCATATGCAAATTAAGAGGATAGGGGAAAAAAAAGACTGAGAAGAACAAAATATTTTTTTATATCCAAAAATGAAACTAATAAAGTTAGGAGATAATCATGTTAGGAGAGCCAGAAATTGAAAGAAGATTCCTGGAAGGAGGGGTAATAAAAACAGGAGGGGGGGAAAAAAAAAAAGACATGGGGGGGGGGGGGGATTCAAAAATAGAAACAAAAAATAGTAATGATAAAGAAGCACTGAAGAAAGCTACAATCTAGGTAATACTGTAGTCTCATTAGGAAGTTCACAATAGCAGAAGTATATATACAATTTTCTGTAAAAATAAATAAATACATTTGTAAACATTGCATCTTCCCCTCAGCACTTTCTAAATCTACTCCCTCCTTAGCATGTACCTTTATATCCAATAATGTGAAGATGTTGGAGGAGGAGAGCTTGGTAAAGCACAGGTGTTGTAGGTTTCTTACCTACTCTAACCCAACTGACTGAAATCATAAAGGCAGGGCTGTGCTGAAGGCAGAGATGAAGCTTTGCTTATACAAAGCCATCTGCCATACCCCTGTCTGCACAGCCATCCCAGGTGGTGCACAACCTGGTTAATCCAGGCTCTGTACAGTTGGATACACAGCTGAGATATTTATGCTAGGAGGGCTTTTCAAGCTTCTTTGCAGACAATAATGTAGATGGCACTCTGTCTCTGCTGTTGGAGCAGAGATCAGGGCTGCAGCAGAGCCTTTGTCTTCCCAGCGACTACTGCTCAAGGCTGTATTCAAAGATTGATTCAGCTGCAGCCTGCAAGAAGAATCTACATTTTGTAACTATGAAGTGCCAAAATGACTGCGTTCATCTTCCCTCAAGAAGTAGAAAAGTAGTAGCAAGACCATTCTACTGTTTAAAAAAAAAAATCAAACAAGAAAGCCCCCAAGATTATTCGTTCTAGATATTCAAGCAATCAGATTGCTGATTGAAACGTTAAGTGGGAGAGAGGAATGAAAGAGGGAAATCTTCCACAATAAAGGAGCTGAAACATGGGACATGGCTTTTATGCACTGGACTGCTCAGCTACTATAATAAATATTATTGTCTCAGTAAAAAATGTAGCTTGCTAACAGGGCATGATTTGTGGTAGCTCCATAAGTGTGTGCTATACTAGGAGGTCCAGTACAATAAATACATAATGAGGATAAATTCTAGAGCACTGTGAATTTTTGTGATTATATTGTACTGGCATAAAAGTTGATGTATTCTTAAAATAATAAATGCAGAATGCTAAGCAGTATGTAAAAACAACAAAGGACATGAAATAAACAGGAAAGAAGTCAAAAGAGAAGCCTGTAGAAATCGGAAGTCAGAGAGGGAAAACACAAGAACAAACACACAAAACACTATTTTTTTTCCCCAAGTAACAAGTCTCAGCTTAGATTTTGCCAAATAATCTTTTAGACCAGCACTACTTATTTTATTGCATACCGTGATAGTACATGAGTGAATAAAATATCGGATAACAGTAGGCACTTAAAAATGATTACATGAGTAATATTAATAATTCAGTAACAGATTAGTTTTGCAAAAAGTGATTGAAGACGTTTGGATTTGATTCTCTGCTTTGAATAACAAGTATTAGATTAACTTTGAAAGGCAGAACTGTTTATGGTAAATGTCAACTCCTTTTTCAGAAAATAAAACAAATGGGTTGAAAACAGGTTCTAGCCCCTTTGCCCCCTTCCCTCCAAACCAACAGAAACTTTTGTGAGACAAGAGAGCGTAGCTCATCTCTTGGATCATGGAGTATTGTTATTATTGTTATGCACAGTAAGGGAACCATCTATTTTTTAATTTATATTAGAATTTTAGAATTGTCTACCAAGTAAATATATTCAGTATAAAATTTAAAACTATTTTTATTCTCTTTCAAGTGATTTATAAGACTTCTGGAGTGAGAATCGGGTGCTAGACTAATTTCCTTTCTCATATCTAAGTCCATATTAATTGTGAAGACTAACTGTAAGTAAACATAAACTGTAAATAACCCAAATCATGAAAATTCTCAGAAAACATGTCACATAAAACAAATTTTGAGATCATTGAAGGCCACAACTTCAAATGGAAGTTTGCCTGCAAGGCAAACCTGTTAAGATTTAGAGTAACAAAATGCGCTATTGAGCAAATTGTGTTACTTCTAATATCATTGTAGCATTGCTAAATGCCAAAGAGTCTAAAGAAAACTATTATGCAAGAAAAGCTAGCCATGGATTATTATTTTTATTTTTTTCGGATACCAGAATAAACTTAAATTTTAAAAATGAATTTCTATAACAATTGTTTACTAACCAAAACAGTGCCTTTATGAACTGATTTACAAGATCATTAATGTCTTGCTTTTCATGAATTCTTTCATGAATTCCATGAAACACATTGGACGTAACTCTCAAACACTGCCAGATGTATCAAGCAGGCTGTAATTTAACATGCTTAGGTGGGCAGAAACTCGAAGCATCCAAATTAGCCAGCACCAGTATAATATTTTTTTTCAATTTAAGAGACTAAGAATAATACCAAAATCTATTTTGATACCCTGAAATGTATTCTATATAAAACTTTTACAAAAATTTCAAGAAGCTATTGTATAACTCATAAAAAGCTGAACACAAGCATTTATGTAAAAATAGAATTCTGAAATTTGAAATAGGTGGAGGCAACTGTCACAATTTTGCCAACAAACAACAACAACCTCCACCAAACAAACGAAACACAGTTTTGCACTTCAGTATCCCTTACTTGGTTATTTTTTTTAATTTTTATTTCCGCCACCCCCCCACCCCCCCTTCCTCTGCACATGGAAACATGCAGCTTCAGGAGATATATAACAAAACTGGACCCATATCCTGAATAAAAACTAAAAAAAAAAACACAACACTGGTGTCAACATAATAGGATACCATTTGCTCTGCCTCAATTTTCAGACTCTGAAGTTGGAACTTCTGCTATAGTCATGAGAGAGAACAACTGAACCAACAACATTGCAATGAGGCATTTATTAGTTTCCTAATGATGTGGACATACAGGAGTGTGTCCTACAAAAAGTCATGGAGTTGATTAAGCAACTGAAGTGCCTTTCAAATGAGGTGAGACAGAGCTGGTATTGTTCTGTCTAGAGAAGAAATGCTCAGTGAGAATCTCATCAGTGTGTATAAATACTTGGTGAAGGGAAGTAAACAGATGTAGCCAGACTATTCTCAGTGGTGCCCAGTGATAGAATGGGAGATACTGGACACAAACTGAAACTCAGGAAATTCCATGTAAACATCAGATTTTTATTTTATTTTATTTTTCTTGCAAGGATGGTCAAACACTGGCACATATTGCCTAGAGAATTTGTGGAGTCTCCAACTTTGGATATACAGAGAAATTATATGGACATAGCCCTGAGCAAACTGTACTAGGTCCCACTGTTTTGGACACAGGCGTTGAACTAGGCAGTCTCCAGAGGTCCCTTCCTACCTTAGCTATTCTGAGATTCTGTGATATTTAGATGAGACAGATAACCACGGAATGAGACTTGAATACTAGTTCTATAAACAATCATAGATCTAGGTAAGAATCAGTTTCACTTATTTCTGTGTTGTTCAACATCATCTGTAGTCAGATGTAGTTTGTATATCTGAGTGGGTGTAGAACAGGAAGACATGTCAGCGCTCTTTAAACAATACATGAAAGTGTCCTAGTCATAAATATTATGTCAAGGACTTGTTATAAAATGAAACAAACAAACTAACAAGACAGAAAAAAACATGTTAATACTGTGCTTTTTAGGATCACTAAATGGTTATTGTTTAGGAAAAGTACATGGAATCTGATCTGCAGCAACATAAACCAGTGAGATTATATTAATTATTATTATTATTATTATTATTATTATTATTATTATTATTATTATTATTCTACCATCAGGTAAAATAATTTGTAAATTCAAATGAACATACTTTTAAAATCAACCAGTTTTGAATACTTTTTTCCTCTCTGGAGCTCTTACAGTTATTTTAGAAAAAGTTTAGAGAGTCTCTAGATTCAGATGCAATTATGCCTTGATAAGAATAAACACAGCTAAATCAGTGTTCTTTATCTTCTGCTATTTCCTTTCTGCCCCTGCCACACTTTACTTTCTTTCTATCACACAAAGACTCATATAGCTATTTACTTTTAACAACATCTTATTATAGGATGCAATACAACAGCTATACTCCACTATCTAATTTTATGTGTGGTAGAGATAAAGTTGTCTCTGTTTCAAACTGTACAGATCACCCTGTGCACCACTAACTGTCTTAAGGCAGGGTGTCTGCAATTATCCAGACTTCCTCTGCAGTTGGAGAGAACAGCAGTTTTCATAGGAAGATTCATTTCTATCCTAAAATGAGTGTCCAGAATAGGTCAAGTTAACCACTTTTCAAAGGTGTTTCTTTTTTTGATTGCCTAGGAAAGGAATGTGAAAACTAGTTTGAAACTGACCATTTAAACCTTCTAGTCCATATGGGGACTAGATAAGGGGAATCTGTCTTTACTGTCCATGGCAATATTGATAAATATATACATATATAAATATAGTTAAATTACTTCAAAAAACAAACAGTATTTCAAATTAATACTCATTATTTAAAATTTTTAACTTTAGAGGTTAGTCACATAGGAATCTTTGCAGAAATATGAAAAGGTGTATTTCAGAACTGTCAAGGTCTATGAGTGTATGACTGTATCCAACAAGCTACAGATGTCTGAAAAACAGCTTTTGGCAAAAAAAATAATAATAAAAAAAAATAGTGAATACAAATACCTGGGGACAAGTGTAAGTTGAATGAACTTCAGATGATGACAATTTTATAAGCACAAGATTTTAGCCTCTGTACGGTTGGAACGGTTAAATAATTACATGTCACCATGACAAAGATCAGATATAGAAACCTGAAAATAACACCAGCTTACATTAACCATTATCAAGATGGATGTTTCCATCTGACTCAGTTCCCTTTGAAGCCACTAAGCTCTGTTGAAAAAAATGTTAATGTACTAATTCTGAGCTAAGTTTACAATGAAGTAAAACAAACTCAAGGAAGCTCAATGAAGATTTCAAAAAAAAACATTTGACATTCACACACACACCAAAACAAACAAACAAACAAAAAACAATAAAAATAAATCGGAGCACTGCATTATAACAAGGTATATGTACTTGCATCATTTTATGAATATCTTTTATAAACAGTGTAGACATCTACAATTGAACTTTTTGCACAAAGTAAAATTCTTTTCTGAAGTAGGTATACATTTCTTATGAAATCTATTCAGTGAAATATTATATTTATAGACGATGTCAGAATCCAAACAAAGGGTTTTAGTATGATTTATTAGCAAACTATGGTGTCAAAACAAGGATTTTAATATACCTTAGGAAAGTTATTTATTTTCATGGCATAGTAGACGGATGTTTGTTATAGAAGTTATTAGATTTTGTGGAAGGGATAGTAATTCATGAAAAACAAATTACACTGCCTAGAGAAAAAACAAAGCTGCATTTACTGACTTGGATATAACAGTATACTAAGGATTTACATGGCATTTAAAGAGATTTTGAGGCATGACCATAAAAATTAGTACTCTTTCTTGTGCAAAATCTGATTAGTAAAAACATATAACAAGTCAAATACAGAAGTAAACTATTTGATTTAATTTTGGCAATACTTTCAGAAGTTCACTTTGTCCATAAAAACTTTTTTTCAGGTTTTATTTTGTACTCATGAATCTCAGAACCAAACCAGTCTAAACATTCATTCTGGAACACTGTAAGAAGCTATTAGCCATTCTGTTTCAAATAGGCTAGCAGTAAGGAATTGACACAATAAGTCCAAGCCCCTAAGAATTCTGTAATTCTATGAAATATTTAACATAATCACACACCAGTCTATTTCATGGCTGTATATCCTCCCATGGATGCAACATTCAGGTAAGATGTTTCACAAAAACAAATAAATAATAAAAATGACCAGCAATAATACTTATCTTAAGCTTAGAAAAAATATTTAATAAAAAGATTCTTTCTTTGCTAATCAGAGGTTAAAAAAAAGTTACAACAATTATGAAAATAATTTAATTCCACACATAAGTATCTCAGATCATGTTAGAATATGCCCTTTTCATTGTTTATTATTCCTAAAACAACAAACTCCGTATGTGTCCAGATTAAAATTTCAAGTAGTTATTTGGCTGATAAGCAGTCAATTAACTAATACTATAGCATATCATCTCCAGATTTTCTCCAGAAAGTGCAGTCCCCTCAGAAATTTAGAGTCACACTTTGCTAAAGGATTGGGAAGAAACCATTCTGGGCTCAAGCAAAAATTCCTTAGAAACAAATCTAGTGAAATAAAATTAAATAACAAAACCCAACAACAGCAAAGCAACAATGACAACAGCAACAACAACAGAGATTTATTCCATTTAGGTCAAAGAACACAAACAAACTTGTGTATCTGATTTCCAGAATACTCAAAAATCATCAACAAGGATATATCTCAAATTGCCTGCATGAGTTTGTACTGATATTCAAACACTTTTTAAATTTCCAAATGGTTTATACACATGCATACAGACTGCTTACCTTCTTAATAAAATACAGATAGATAGACATAGATATATATTTCCTGTTTAAAGAACTGTCTATGTAAAAATCAGGTTTCCCTTAAAGGCAAATGACCCAGTACTAAAGCTGTATTCACATATTGTGCCTGTGTGCACAGCCCTAAATGGTGTGCTGGACCTCCTTTACAGTCTTGCACTTTGTTCTGTGCATATATGGAGACTTTCCACTACATGCAGTGTGAGTCCATTTCCAGTATGCCACATAAATTACAAACTGTTTTTTCTTTCCAATACATGCAGATAGCTTTGAGGTGCATAATCATCATTAAAATGATGCCATCAAAGTTCCAAAACCTTATAATTTCTTTATTTTATGCCCTCACCTAAGCATGATTCTTTTCAGTGTTCAAGCATTTTCTTCTTATCAGACATCTTCAAGTTGTGATGGAGCAGACAATGAAATACGCAACACTTCAAAAAATGCATAATAAAAGTTGTTTGTTTGTTTAAAGAGAAAAGTAGAAGAGGAAAATCATGTTAGATGAGATCACATGTTTTCACATAGCTTGCAAAAACCATCAGATGAAGTTCAGTTCTCAGAATTCCATTTACAGTTGCTTGAAACAATTTTACTCTGGCAGGCAGCTGAAAGGAAGTGCAAGTTAGCCACCCAAAAATGCACAGCAAATTCATCAGTAATAAAATTGCTAACAGACACCATTGTAGGAAATTACAGTTCCACGGGAACTCCGGGATTTATGAACTCCACGGGAACACGGGATTTATGAAGCGATTTCTCTCAGCAAGAACCACCTTAACAGCTAACCTGGGTGATTCAGAACTTGAGCTCTGAATATTTCAATGGGTTGGCTGATGTACTTAATTTTGTCTACACCATTACAAGACAAAGTGACTGCAATAATTGCTACTAATTTACACTATGAAGGCTACATAATAGTTGCATAAATACCAAGTTTGGCATACCACATCTTCAGTATGTCACACAGACTTATTTTACAGAAGTAGATAATTTATGCAGCTATTCTGACTAGTATTTCAAAGGCTATATATATGTAGGCTTTGTGATGAAGATAAGTCTGGTGAAATACAGATTGCAACAGAATCATGCATTAGAAAATGTTCCATAATGAAAGCAAAAGAGTAGACTGGAAGAGACTACTTTCTCAGTTTCAGGAGTCAGTCTTTGTAAAAATAATTCATCTCCTATGTTACACTAACTCTTCCGGCTTATCCTATTATGAAAATAATTATTCATTTCATACTTTATTAACCCCAAGAAATCTGTTGTGCTCAGCAGCTGGGATGTACTGGATGGTTTAATAACACAAAGTGATAAGGAAACTGCATGCTGAAAAGCCAAACAATTCTCTCAGGTGCTCCATGCATAAAAGCAAGTTTTCCTTGCCTATAAAGATACTAGGGTATTAGACTGGGAATGCTGCTTTCCTAACAAAGAATTTAATGATTTCCTTAATTATCTATGAATTTTTAATGTTTTCCATGTCTGATAACAATCACCATTATAATCTAAGGAGCACAATTAGATATTCATCTAGTTAACTGTTGCCGCACAAACAATACACTCAAAGTAATTTCCACTCTTATGCTGGTATTTGAAGCTGAATCTTCACACAGATATCTTCAGTTCTAATCATATTGTAGGGGGACCAAACAAATTTTTCTTATGTCTGCAACAAGCAAAATTACTTAGTCATCTTTCTTATCTAAGTTCTACGTAACCTAAGTAAGGTTTAGCCTAATTCAGTACATACAGAGACTACTAGACAAGAGAAATATTCTGCACTTCCTCATCCTTCTGTACCTTTTTTCTCCCCATTTCTTTGTATCCTGTATTCAGCACTTACACCCCTCAATTTAACTCCCTCAAGTCCCCTTTTCTTCACTCAGTGCATTCTTTGCCCATCCATTGTTTTTCCCAGTTTCACATCCCACTTCATCCACAGCCCCACCATAATATTTTCCAAAGTTTGTAATTGGCCTTGTAGCCCATCACACCAGTCCAGCTCTACAATCCATTTCTCTGAGACTTGCTACTGATTGTCAATGTAATACTGTCCATCACAAGAATACAACAAGTATGCCTGCCAGCCCAATAATTTGAACACCCTGCTAGGCAGGAGAAGTTCATATTTTCATAAACCTGTCTATCCCATGCTGTGAAAAAGTGTAGTGACTTTGGCAGAGGAATTTCAGTAGCCCAAAAGCACTGCTAAGCAGTTTGAATATCATTAGTAGTTTCAACGATAATAGTCAGTGTTTTAAAGAGCAGTAAATATTTCTAATAGCCCTGTGCTGTCTCCTACTGTAACCAGTGTCAAAGTTTCCAGAATAAAGCAGTCTATTAAAATCATTGACAAATACAACTCTGGCTGAACCAACCCTGCTTGTTTGTGAGAAGCTAATTTTTTTTGATTTTCCTTATTATTTTTTTTTCCCTCCTCATCTCAAAAATATTTATTTGAAGAAACAAGAATCAGAGATTGCTTTTAAAATAATCCATAAAAATATATTCCACAAAATCACAATGAAAATAATTGTCTTTTTTTTTTTAGATATTAAAAGTGCTAATAATAAAAACTAATTTTGGGAACATAAGGCATCACACTGATGTTTTACATGATATGACATTATCTTCTTGTCCTGACCCATCCTTTCTTTCATTTTTATATTATAACTTTTAACAGGCTTCAAGCCTATTTTCTTCTTTTGTCAAGGAAATTAAATTCCTCTTTGCCCATGTTTAAGAAAAAAAACAGACTACAAGACAACAAAAGGTGCCATAAATTGGACAAAAACTCTATTTTGCTCAGTATGTTTGCTCTTATAACATCAAAAAAAAAAATAGATGTTTAGGATAAAGAATGGGATAAACATACTCTGAGTACGTTCATTCTTCGTCTTTCTGATAGACATGATTTGTACGTGCTTAGCATGGTCAGTGAGTGCATTTTCAGAGTAATTATTCAGCCTCCAAGTGAAGCTCATGCAAAATTCCTATCTGCAATAAACATGAACAAGAAATTTCACAGCTGCGATCTGTTGCATGAGAAATGACTTTATTACTTCTTTTGAACCTGTCTTCTACTACCTATTTTGATTCCTTGAGATCTTTATTTTGAGCAGAAGAGATAATAGTTTTTCCTATCCATCATTCTCCAGACCAGTTTTGGTTTCCTTGACCTTTACTTTATTTTCCCCTCATCTAATTCTTAAGACTGAAATATGAAAGTTTTCTGTATGAAGGTGCTTCCAAAGCATTTTGTTCATTCCTGCTGCACCACTTTTCCGAACCTTTTACTACCTAGTACATCTGTTTTGAGATGAAGGGTGGAAAGTGTATAGAGGTCAAAGTGACAAAATTATTCTTTTTTATTATTATTATTATTTTTTTTTTTTTTGAGTGAACTGCCTGGGTTTCTGCAAGTGGCTTATTAACAAACTGAATATACATCACCCATTTGTGAAAACATGTTAAGAGATCATGACAAGCAGCCAGAAACAGCAGAAAAAGCACATGATCCCATGACTAAAGAGAATTATTTCCATTCTGATGCACAAAAAGAAGTTATTCATTTGGCAATTGACTATGCTCCCATGGGCTTCAAAACACTTCAAGTGCCTCCATGACTCTGCAGGAAAGATGTGAATATACAATATAGATTTGCTGAACAAGTTGAGACATAGTTTCAGTTGAGACTATGGATCATCCAACGTGCTGAAGCAAATGTCTTGTGTGAGTGCATCTGAATATGAGGAAAACCAAAAACAACAACAAAACAACAAACAAAAATACATCCATCAATAGAGTGGATTCAATAAGACTGGTACAGTAATTGAAATTCTTTTCTACAAATTCTTTCTTAGACCTCTGGTTTAAGAACTGAAGAAATCTATTATCTTGGCAAGTTGTTTAATAAAGAGTTTGCTTTTGTATGCATTTCATGCAAAAACACATTTTAGCTCTGTGAATGTTCAGCCAATCACTAAACGGCCACAAATCTGTCAAACATCTGACATATGTGCATGTCTTCATGCAAATACATGTTATAACTTTCAGTAATAAACAGTCATGCAAGAAAAAGAGTGAAAGAGTCTAGGACTGTTCTCTGTTCCTGCCTAGGAATCAGAGGAAGGAAAATAAAAGAGAGAAAAATGTGTCTGAAACCATTACAGTGTCAAAAAGTACATGAAAATCATTACACCCCATACTTCTGAGGACCGTGAAAAGTGATTGGAGGTCTCAAAATTTTTCATTTCTTTATCATTATCTGGCACTTTAAAGTCGTGAAAAATTATATGAGTTAGCTCACAGCTTCATTTTTAAGAATAAAATTACAGTATAACTATTATACACTATATAGTATGCATAATAAAAAAAATAAAGTCAAAACTAGTGAAAGCTGGAAATTTACAAGCTCAAACTAATGTCAAATTAAAATATTTTCATGCACAATTTAAACAAGACAGAAAACTTTCCAAAATGCTCAAGTTTTTTAAAGTTTTTAATTTGGACTTCCAGATTCCTACAGTTATATTTTGATAAAAATAAAAATATTTCAAGTGTTTTTGAATATTTTAATTAGCAAATTCATCATACTAAGCAATTATGAGAAATCATTCAATTCCTTCTGTACAACAGGAGTCCTCATAGACTTGAAGAAACAACATACATTTAGAAAGTATTTTTCATCAGCAAGATAATCTTCAATAACTGTTCAACTATGTTGGCCCTTTTTTTATATATCACGACTGGGTGATATATATATCACTGGATGATATGTATATCATGACTGGGTGATATATAGCTATATCTATCATTAAGCACACATTTTGGTTGGAATAGGTCAGGAAAAACATCACTTTCTGGGGCTCTTCAAAACCTTGACTTATTTTCTGAAATAGATAGTCTTTTTTTTTTTTTTTTTTCTATATTAAAAAAAAAATAATCCAATTCATGTTATTGAAAGAATAAGTTCTGGACATGATATCAAATATAAGTAATAGATGAAAATTACTTTTTTTTTTTTCCAAAAATATTTTACATAAAGTACATACTTTTGAAATATGACAGCATCATGGTTCTAATGTCATAAGCTATTAAAAAGATTTGGCACAATTTTAAATTCACAACTCAAATCTTCCTGCTTTATGCTGTAAATATTAGCAGGAATAATATCACCAAAATCTTCAGGTCTGAATAAGATCCTTGACTACTGTCCAGAGGTGGTCTATACCACAGGTGGCAAAATAAGACTGTCAGTGCTAATCAGCTAAAGAAAGCTACAGCAAAGTCAAGCTGCCATTGTATTTTCCCTTTGTCAATTTTTGCTGAAAAGACATTCAGGGCAAAAATGAGATGGAAGAAAAGTGGATGGAGTACTGACCAAGATTAAATTCAGGTTCCCATGTCTGAATTAATTCGTCTTGCTTTTTAATCATCTTGTCTGCCTTGAGAAAAGTACGTACTGTTCTTTCCCACTGAGGTCAGTAGGAGTTTTACATATAGCACTTGTCGCCCAGAGATCATTTTTTAATTAAGGTACAAAATAAAAGTTCTATGATGGTGTTCATTAATCCAAGGGCTAGGAGTAGGTCAGTGTTTAAACTAACACAGCAATAACAATGGATTTTGTATTCATGTCAGTACCGTTTATTTAATCCTCAGGGAAGAACTGTCATGGCCTACTTGTCCAACTGTGAAAGGTGGCCTCCTCGAGCTATGTTTTGAATAACTGTCACAGAGGAGCAAAAGCTTCTTCAGAGCCTCAAGGTCCCAGACTGTTTAGTCTATCATGATGGTAAAAACTCTGAGGAGGTATTTCAAGTGAAACACATATTTAAAATTATGCCTATGTGATTTTGCATAAATATAATTCCATTTTTATTTTAGTGTCAGCAAAACCTATTGCTGAGTCACATATTTCAAACAACTTCAGTAGGGTAAAATTTGCAGGGTGTGACCTGCAAGTCAATAATATTTTACATTTAATATTAACGCTACATATAAATTTAATTAATTTAAATATAAAATAGTCTTTTCATATCAAACCATCTCTAAAGGATTTATCATCTCCAGTAAAGGAAATAAAAATTGGAATAATATTCCATTATCTAACAATGTTTAGATCAAATATTGGTTTCAAGGCCAGAGTTTTGGTCCACTGTGTAAATTGAAATACATATTTTTATGATAAAGAGTGAAATTTACTTTTCTACATGTAAAAGCCATCCTTCCCCCCCCCCCCCCATTGTATTCTTTTTATGAATACAATAAGATTTTAAACAATAAATCCAGAAGCAAGCTCTGAAACTGTTCCTTAGCCTCTCAGCAGTTTTTCTTGCAACCAGTATCAGAACTGCCTCCTGATGAATCAAGCCAGTGGCTCCTCTTCTGGCCTACCCACATTTCTTTTCTTTAGAAAACAATCTGGCAGAGACAGAAGGACCTGAAAAGGTTCAGATAAAATACCTAGCACACGTTCCTTGATGGAATCATAATTTGGTGACTTTTGAAAGCTGAGAATTGAGCTAAACAAATGATAAGTGCCAAATACAGGACATATTACCATAGTGTGCACCAATCCCTTTCTATTTCTTGAAGAGTATTTGACTCCTCTTTCCCTTAGTAGGCTGTTGGTGCATACTAATGATGTTCAGGTTGAGACTCCCAACTCAGGTTGAGATTTTCCAACCATTCCCACACTGAGCTTGGTCTAATATAGCTGCTCTGGAAAAAAATACACCGAGGGTTTACCTTTTATTCCATTTACCCCATTTCTGTTTATAAGACATGAAAATCTTTCATGTTCATTAAAATACTTCTCTGTTCAAGGTAATATAGTAATGAAATTTTCAAAAACACATAAATGATCTCAAATGAGATCTGCAGCAAAGTAAGAGGGGACAGTGCCCACTCTTAGCACTATGTCTATGCCCATAAAAAAAAAACTGTCTAAGATTCCTTTCTTAACATGCCACATTGCCACAGAAACATCTGGAGTGTTTCCATTCAAAGCCATTAATTACTATCACCTGGAACATTTTTTCTACTGCTTGAAACATAGTTCTGCAAAACAAATGTGTTTTACAGTCTCAAAACATTCCATTGCTGCCACTACAACTGACTTTTAATCTTAAAGTGTCATCTTGAGCTTGTAAACTAGACTATTTTAAATGGAAGATCTTAATTATCTTTGTCATGAGTACCCACATTTAGCAAGGATATCTATATATAATTTTTGAGAAGGCTTTTCAAATTAACATTTCAGTTATTTCGAACACCAAAACACTCAAACATTATTCTGCACAAAAATGTTAATTTAAAGAACAGATTATGCTGTTGGCAGGTTAATTATTTTTCTTTTCTGTGACTGATGATTAATAACCACAAATATATCTCCTGAAGTATTTTTTTCCTTCTTCATAACTGAATATTTTCTAATGATCTGATTTATTCCAGTCCCTGATTGCAGGCCTGTCAAAATGGTAATGCACAGATTAGCCTCACTGAGAGGAATTTGTTTTATAGAGGCTCTGTTGCACTCAGTTTTTCATTTCTCTTTTCTAGTTTCACACTACTTTGGTGATCCTGTTTCCAATGGCATCTGCCAACATATTGTCTATAAATATCTTCAGGCCTGGAACCATCCAGCAACATTCTGTCATATCTAAGCCTAGAGATGCATGTGACCAGCTTGCATTTCTTTTTGAAAAACTATTCTACTTAATATTCTACTTAATTACAAAATCTAATTGCTAAAAAAAAAAAAAAAAAAAAAAAAAGAAATGCACACAGAGATAGATTTGTACATGCAAATTAAATTTGACAGTCAATGACTGACACTACGTGTAATACATATGCACACACGCTCAGTTGAAAATACAAATTCTATCTAGTTATATACATTTTGCAGAATATAAACATCCTTCACCAGCACGTTATAACAGAATTTGCAAACTGACTTTCCCATTCTATGGCTGCCTCAGCGCACGCACACACATACACACACGCATACATACACTTCCACAGCAACAGTGCTATACCATGTGGAAGCCACTGCATTCACCTGCAGCTCACAATTACAATTAAACATGGATTTGTTGGAAGCTGTAAGCAGCCACAGCTGGAAGCAATTGTGAGCAACTATTCACAGTCAGAACCAGCCTTCCTTCCCACTCTGTGTTCAAGTGCAGTCATATAAATAAAACAAGGTAGAAGGAAAACAAACATTTTACTCCTAGCTCCATGCTGCCTGCCTTGAATGTTACTGTACCTCTCAGTGGAAGAAGAGCGGTATTGGGAGCAAAGCCTTCAACATTGAAATAAATGAAATTGTTAAGCATATAAGTTTCAAGACTTCAGTTTCTCTAGACAGCTATTGAGATCTTTCCAGAGACACAGTCATTGACCAAGGTATGAATCACAACTATTCAAATTGTGCTGGACATGGCTGAGGCTTGTTAGGAAGGACTGTGACTTGTCAGAGGAGTAACAGACGTGCTACTGTGGATGACATTACTAAATAGCCAGGTAAAGCTTGAAAATATACCACATGTAAATAATGTAGGTCAGAAAGTATGATAAACAAATGGAAAATAAACGTAACTAAGAAGTAAGTAATCTTTAAATTAAATATATATATATTAATCATGAACTAATGAGCAATCAGGCAAGTAAACAAAGGAATCTATCAAAGACTAGCAGTCAAAACAAGATCATTATTTGTCATTTGCATTGTCTAATAGTAATCTGAATTGAATCTGTTCTAAATAAGAATCTGTTCTAAATAACTCACTGAGCATGTGGGATGCCTAGAAAAATGAAAGTGGTAGGTTCTGTGACAGAGAAAAGCTCAATAGCTAATAGTGGTCAGAAACAGGAGCTAAAAAGATGTCAGATGGAAAAAGCAGGCAACTTACTGCACTCATTGCTAATAAATATGGATCTTTTATGTGGAAAGAGCTCTAGAATTTACTACTTATATTTGCAATGTAGAATAAGATAGAAAAGCCAGCAAAATTTCAAATTACTGTCATAGTTTTAGCTGGGATAGAGTTAATTTTCTTTATAGAAGTTGGTGTGATGCTGTGGTTTGGACTTTTGATGAAATTAGTGGTAATAACACACTGATATTTTCACGTCTTGCAGAGCAGTGCTTGCACAGAGCCAAGGACTTTCCAGTTCCTCATGCTGGCCTGCCAGCAAGAGGGCTGGGGATGCACCAGGAGTTGGGAGGGGACACAGCCAGGGCAGCTGACCCAAAGTGGTCAAAGGGCTGTCCCACACCATGTGGTGTTATACTCAGCAATAACAGAAGGGGCAAAGAAGAAGGAAGATGGATAGGGTGGTGCTTGGAATAATGGCTTTCCAAGCCATTATGCATGAGGACACCTGCTTTCCTGGAAATGGTTGAACACCTGCCTGCCCATGGGAAGTAGTAAATGCATTCCTTGTTTTGCTTTGCTTGTGTAATTTCTGCTTTACTTAGTAAACTGTCTTTATCTCAATCCACAAGCACTCACACTTATTATCTTTCCAATTCTCTTCCCTATCCCACCTGGGGAGAGTAAGCTAGCAGCCATACGGTGCTGAGCTGCCTGTTGGGATTAAACCACAAGTACATGTATGCACATGGAGACTCAGAAAACTCACTTAATTGAAATTAGGAAACGTGGAGTTTTAAAGTACAACATTGACCTCGTCTTAGTCCAAAATTCAAATCTGTAGACTATTTCATTCTTACTTCATTGGTTCCTTTCACTGGATGATCTGAAACTATAAGAAATGAAATATTGCAGGTAAAATAGACAACACTTTCAGAGCACTTCCATCACTTACAAAACCACTCAGGAAACAAACTGAAACAATCTACAGACTCAAGAGATCTATAACTTTGAAATCATCTTATATTCAGAAATAAACTTATGAAGCAGTTTTCCTTTGGATGCTTCCTCAAGCCTATATTTTTTATTCATTGAAGAAAAAATAAAGAAAATAAATAAGATTTTTTGATGAGCTTCTTTACTTTAAGCACTTTATATTATGACTGGGTAGAATACTTTACATTGTACTAGGTAAAATAGAACCAGGTGCATGAATTTTACAATTTGTATTAGGCAGCATATCTAAACAAAAAATGTTTAGGAATACAAAATAAAGAATATATTAATTGTATAATATATGTTTATAAAATTGATATCAATTTTAAAAAGGATCCTTCAGAACAAAACTAGTCCTGAAACATGATGATTCAACAATGCCATGGTGTATGGCATCTACCCTACCCCCTTCCCCCTCCTCTTAGATGGAAAAGAAGAAAGTCTAGAGAGACCAAAGGAGGAAAAGCCTGGAGACTGTCCCATTGATTTGAGTTTATTTGTTATATGATTTTTTAAAAAAAATAATTTTTCAGCTTTAGATGTCTTTTTACTTCAAGTTTCTTTTGATAGCTTAACAGTATAACACAAAACTCAAGAAACTGTGGGATACAACAAAAATTTATCGTATCTCAAAACCAGGAGAAGACTTATTTTAGAACTCAAACTGTGAAATCAAAAACACAGAATTACTATGACACTTCATTCAGCTAGTCCTATTTTATCCTGGTTGTTAAACTAGTGTCTGTCCAACAGATTTCTGATTATATAAAAAATGTACTTCTATGCCTTTCCCCATGTCAAGCTGCAAACAGATGTGAGGAGCTACAGGTGGCAGGTACTAAGATTCATTTATATGGTACCAAGTCACTAAATTTCCTTTGCTGATAGGCAGAATACACTCATCACCTCACTAATGTAGTCACATTAGTTTAAACTGGCTTGTGTGTAATTCGGTCGGAGAATCTGCAAAGCTCATTAACACCTGTTTTCAACTTATTGAATATTATATATTTATATATATTTTAAGCATTTATACTGTTTTTCATACTTCTTGCACATGTCCCTAAGGGTGCACGTGAGCCAGATTTTCAACAAGAGTAAAATTTATTTTCCTGTTGTTTGACTGGGGGCTTACAGTGGTGTAATTATTTAAGAGAGACACTGTATTGACCTACATTGTATTGACTACTGTATTGACTACATTGACCCTGAACTTTTTTGAAAAGAGTAATTTAAAGATTGCAAACATCTATCCTCTGCCCCCTTCCCCTCACCACCCCCCAAAAAAGTTATCTTTCGGGGAAACAGAAGGTTTTTTCCTCTCTGTTGTTATTACTCTGTCAACATCTATCAACATCTTTTTTAGCATACTTCTAATCCAGTTTGTTCAAAGCTCAGATATGCATACGGATTTTTGTTTTATTTGAAAGCAACATAAATTTGAGTGATACAATGTATAAAGTCAGTTTAATGCAAAACAAT
The DNA here is from genome assembly GCF_009769625.2 of Cygnus olor. Taxonomy (NCBI): domain Eukaryota; kingdom Metazoa; phylum Chordata; class Aves; order Anseriformes; family Anatidae; genus Cygnus; species Cygnus olor. The sequence continues at coordinate 24,410,818 of NC_049172.1, forward strand.
AACCTTTTGAAACAAAATCAGCAGTATGGTGTGTGGTCTGCAGACATTTAATATCCACTTACAAGAGTGCAACACCATCAAAGAGGACTTCATCCTTTATAATAATTTTTCATTTGTTGTTAGTGAAAATGCATTCTGTCATTATGAATTTTGAAGCTATAAAGGTAAAAGTAAAAACATTCTAGCAACCAATAAATAAAGTCAGATTATTGACAAAATGAAAGCAGCAGGGTTAGATGGAAATTATTAAATTTTAATAAACTTCTAAATAAGTTTTGTAAGGATAAAATATTTACTTAGACTTGGGGAAAACAAATTAAATGATTTCTATACAGCTACAATAAATATTATTCAGTACAAAGAGAACAAATAGTAGGAAAAAAAAAGGATTAGAAATTCAGTTTCTTACCAGTATTCACCAAGTGCAAGTACACAAAGAAAAATCAATATAACAGATTGTAACTGAAGAAAGGTAATCATATATTGCTGAGCCATTTATAAATAATATGTCAAGCTATTACTTCAGACAACTAGACCTGCAGAACAACATACCAAAAAAATTGAGAAAAAAAAAGGAAAGAAAAAAAAAACTAATCACAGAAACAACTTGTTGTCCAATAATCTTCTCTTCTACGCACATGCATGCATTTCTGTAGACTACATATCATGCTTAAACAAAATACACATTTAAACAAACACTTCTGAATTAAAAGATCATAGCTTGATAAATAAATTAGTAGAATAGTGATGTGTAGGGGGATTGTTTCTAGCACTCTGGAAAAAATATTCTTATTCTTTTTCTCCTTAAGCAGTTCGTAGTGGCCAAAAAGTTTCTTTATCTACCTCATCATAGTAAAGACACTTCAGAAAGAAACAAATAGTAAATGCATCAGAATTTTTTTTTCAAGAATCTGTTATATTTGTTAAAAGGAAAGTAATAAAGTAATCTATGTCGAGCTTTTTACATGCTAGTATATTAACTACCCAAGATTTAATCGCAAATAATATATTCATGCTGCTTTGCAAGGGTGGGAAAATATGCATGATATCCACTGCAGAAAGTTCTTCCTCTGAACATTGTTTAAGCATACTTTAGTGCAGAAGCTTTCTTTGAAAAGTTCATTGATCTTGAAAACTAATGATAAGTGGAGCATGTGAAACACAAACATCAGAAAAAAATGTTTTTTTTTTCAATAGTGGTGAAGAAACTGATCTCAAAATGAATATTTATGATGTATGTGCAAATTTTCTAAGAGAAAAAAAAGAGAAGTTCAGATTGCAGCTGAGTGAAACAGGATTGATTTGTATAACTTCAATCCATGTTGTTTTTATAATCTAATATCTAACTCATGGACAGTTTATTTTCAGGACAATTGTGTCAATAATTTAAAATTAAGACATAGCAAGGACATCAGAAATTACTTAAAAACTTGAAGACATTATCTAGCATACATTTTTTCTCATAATACTTCTGTGACATTGACTATTAGAAGATCAAATTCTGATCTCAATTTTGCCTTATTTTTACCAAGTTCAGAACATACATTATTTGATTTTGTTCACTAATTTCCAAACTTCTAACCAAGAAAGAAGATAAAAACAATGTGGCTACATCCAGTATAAATTTTGGAAGTATGGACTTTAAAGCAAAGCAGGGGGTGGAGATGATGATACCAAGGCAGAAGTAGAGTTGGGAGAGAGACTTCAGTGGTGGGATAGTGGAGATCAGGGTCATAACCCCCAAAAAAGACGCAGAACATTTCTCACTCTCACATGTGTAGGCCTTGGAATTTAGGTGCCATTGGCACCACCAGTGTTGGGTCATGCAGTTTAGAAATTTAATGTTATTTGAACAACAGGTTGTATGACAAATAGTGCAGATAATCTAGTGCTGTCTACACAGTAGTACATTTGGTAAGTAAATAATGCCTTTACCATTTTTTTAGAAAGCAAAGTCATAATGGCATGCATATATCTAGTAAAGAATAGTTTGACTTGATTGTGTTCTTATTACATTCCCACAAAATGTTGCTTGAGGGATGAAAGTGTACTGTCACAGAAAACTGTTACTGACGTTAAACTGCTTAAGTCAATTGTGGAAGTATCAACTAATGGACTCCACAATGAATAACTGTGTTATAACTACACTGAATGATACAGACACTATGTAGTCCATTTAAACATACAGACAGACAAAAACAGGTTGGTGCCCAAAATGAGAAAAAAAGTAACTGGAAAGGTCATATCGAATAAAAGCATATTTCTGTCATATAGTATCAAAATCATAGCACAGAACCAGGAAATGTCAAGTCAAATCATGTCACAACGTGACATGATTTGACAGCTTTGTGAGATCCTGTGTCCAATTGTACTTGGTGCTGGACATTTCAGAAGATTTTCAAGTACTTGTCTACAAAGACTTTAATGATATACTCACAGAGGGACTTTGTTAATCCCTACATAACCATCCTGTCACCACTTGCTACTTTATGTGTCCTATATTCAACATCAATCATTCAAACTTATAGTAAATTCAACTTCAAGTAACAGCATAGCTTAAAGTTTCATATTCTGTGGATCAGAGAAGATTGTGAAAGGACAAAGATTCCTTTCTGTTGAGCTGCTTTCAACTACGCTATTCTTTGCTGGAAGACCCATTTCAGTTGAATCCCCTCAAGTGAGCAGAAAATGACATTAACTATCTGTTGCTACTGAACTTTTATATCACTTAAGTTTAACTATTTAAAAATGGTGTTCCTACTGTAAGTTAGTCAAATAGTGGAAAAATGTGAAATTCCTCAATCTTTCACAGCCTAATGTTGTTCTTTATGGTAAATTAACCTTCTAAGGATGTTTCTCCCTTCCACAATTATAGAGACCCAAAGCAAAACTTTGATAAAAGGCTTATACACTACTCATAGCAACTTTTCACACCAATATTTTTGAGTGGAAAAAATAAAAAATTCAGATTACATATGTGTTTGGCGCAACAGTGGATGTGTAGAAGTAGTTCTAAGATAATAAACTCATTTAAATATACTAATTCACTTTTCCTAGTAAATCTCCCTAAATGGAGATATTTGTTAGTAAACTTATTTTCAATGTTGAATATTGGATGTAGAGTGCATATATCATTTCCAGCAACTTTGTTTCAAAAGGTGATTATAGGAAATCAGCCCGAAGAAAGACTATATACACAGACGAGAGCACTGTATGCAGTCCTGAACAGTCTGTACTTGTCAGCAAGGCCCTGCTGAATCCAATGCCTCAGGGCAACACGTTTCTGCAAATTTTTGTGATGGGTTACCACAATGTTATGGTATAAAACTGTGTGGCACACATCAAATGCTTTGGAAAATATATTCACTCCTAAACAAGTACTTAAAGTTGATGTAGTATGTCTTCATATTATTTTCAATGAAAAGATGCAGCCTGCCTTTCTGCAGAATATGCATAGGTTTTGTCATTAACACTGGACTTTTCATTTCAGTGCTAGTGCATAGAGTATTTCAGAGCAGTTGCTTGTTGGGTGGCTGGCCTTAACTCCTGCCCATCACTGTTAATAAGCCTGTGTGGGATGAGGTCATGGTCTCAGCATATCTGATACGACATGAAAGCATTTTGTTCCCTTGTGCAATTGGCAGATGCAGCATCTATTCTCATCCTGAGATAACCTAGCAACAGCAGCATGTGCCCACATGACCAAAACATGCAATTAACTCCCACTTCACAAGGTTTACAGCTCAGCAGCTTCACTACCTGCGGCTTATTTCAAACGCCACAGCATGCTTTCCAAGTGATTTGAGCAACTGATTTGCTATGCACAGCTACACAATTTATATATATATATATATATATATAAAAGCACTACAATAATCAGCTACCACTGTATTGTATAAGTAGTTAGTTTATGTAAATTGGATGTATTTATTTATTTTTAATGAGTAGGCAGAGCAATTATTTTAAGAGTCTTAACTATCTCAGGTTCATCAGTATTTTTAGGCCCATTTTAAGTGCAAAATCACACCCATCCTCAACTGGATTATCTGCTGATTATCAACTCTGTTTGCAAGTTGTTGAATTCTCTGAACATGACAAAGGCAAATAAGCCACAGAATGGCAAAATTTAAACTGGCCAAGCTTATCTCACAGAAAATATAAATACAGACTTTTTGCATCATCAGCCATATAGAGCCAGGCTTCTCATTCTGCTCCCCAAATCGTATCTGCCAAATGTAATCCCATGTGTCCTTGAAGCAAACTAGTCTTCAGCTGTGTCCACAGATCTGTGCTATTCCTAGCCAGATTACTCATGTTCCCTAACAGAGGGCAAAGACTACAGTTGAACTCCTCATGACTCATAGCAAAACAGGAATGACTTTTAGCGTGATAAATGCATCCTGGCAGAAGAAAACTATGCAAAGATGAAGTGTTTCTCAATTTCTAGAGCAAAAGGGAAGCTAAAGAACCAGGATGGATTCAGGTCCCTCAGTTTTAATGAAGGGAGGAAGGCTATACTAACAAAATGATTGAGAATTACCAACAGTAGACAGGAATGAAACACTTCTTTACCTATTCTAATGCAATAAATTGATAAATATTTTTCTGTTTCTGAGAACTTACTGAGATTTTCCAATAGAAATTGTGAACTAATAATATGGGTGTGAAAGTAAAAGAGCACAATACTAGATTGTGAACAATTAATCATGAGCAAGAAAAAAACATTTTACATTCAAATTATTATTTAGAAGTAACAAGCCTTATTGAAAAACTATTACTTCTAAACTGATAATGTACATTACAGTACACAGATACTTTCCATCTGTGCTAAGACAAAGATATGGATGACAAACTCATAATTCCCATTTCAAATGAAGTGGAAGCCATTTGTCCATAGTCTGAAATAAGTATACAATATCAATATGTGGAATTTATACAGGATTTGATTTGATCTTAGAACTACCCAGACACTGTTTGGTTTTGCTTCTAAGTCTATGTAAAAGCCAGAAATTTCTTTTCTTCTTACTTTATAGTTAATAAATGATTTTGTAAAAGCCATGTCCTTTTATTGATTTTCAGTGAGTCATATCTGCAAAACAATGTAGACAGCTTTCTGTATTTTAAGAGCCCATACTGTATCACTTTTTTGTGTGTGTGTGTGTGTGTGTGTGTGTTTTGTTGTTGTTTAGTTTTATTCTGCTCACAGAACTGTCCATGCCAGAATTCTGTATTTGGTCTTGTACTTTATCCACTGGAGAAAAAAAAAAAAAAAAAAAAAAAAAAGATTAAAATTGTAAAATTGTTGAAACAGACAAGGGAAATATCCTGAATTATTTTTTCTTCAGTCTTCCATCACTGATGGAACCATCACTGGTTCCAGAGGAAATAATGACTGATGTTCATACTTGAGAAAACTGCAGTGATACTAAGAATCTATGCATTCCACAATACTCTCCAGAGGATTTTAGCATAGCTATGATGTCTTTATTACATGCAATTGCCTACAACATTAAGTCATCTGGAGACATTTGCCATTTTATTATTTATTAAAGCCTAAAACCAGATGCACAACTCATCTTTAGTCATTCCTCATTTTTGTCAGCATTTTGATGGGTCTACTCTAGTGCAGTAATAACTTTCATAGCGCTATTCTTTTTTCCCTACCTCTTTGTATAAGTTGTCAGAATACTGACAGAAACTCCCTCTTCTCTAGTGGGACTAATCAGTAGCAAGTAGCTGTAACCACTTGTCCACAAAGCCTGTTATTAACACATGCCCCTTAAATCATGGCCCATCCATCACTGCTGCCTGCTTGCAGAAATGAGCAGGTGCTCAGTCTCCTGACTGCCACTGGTATGACCACTTGTGGCTGCTAATATTAGTCTACAACTTTTACTCAAATAAAAGAAATGAAAATAGCAGGTGTTCTTAAAAGTTCTTCAGATGGTTATTATTAGATTTGATCTAAGACTGTCCAAGACACCTTGGACAGGTGTCCGAGGGGGGGGATTGGATTATTGAGGCATGCATTTTGAAAATTTTCTGCATATGAAAAAGAATTATTGACAACTCCATATGACACATCAAAAACGCCACTTGAGTGGTGGCTGGAAGAGGGGAGATTCTGGTCTGGCATAAGCAGATTAGAATTTGCACAAGTGCTGTCATATTTCCCCCAGGTACCCTGCTTTTCAGGCTACTGTCTGTCCTTGATATGGACATCTAGGATAATAGCTGTTTTCATCCCTTTGCTAGATAAAATAACTTCTGGAGTGTCAAAAAAAAAAAAAAAAGGAAGAAAAATTATTCCAAGTTTTAAACTATCACCCTAATTTTATGCAAATTCAATGATATTTTAATTATGATCTCTTTTAGATTTATAATATTTCAAACAATTTATAGGGTATTGGTGTTGCACAAATGACTGCTGAATTTCAAATCCAGGGAGCTATAGTCCTACCTCAGCCACATTTAACCTGTCCTCTCTTGTATTTTTTTCCAAATGTATATCATATTCTCATGGGAGCCTAAATAGTAATTTTCCTCTTCAGTTATTCTCACCTTTTCCCCTTCACACCTATTGTGCAAGGCTATTTTCTTCTCTCCCAATAATAATTTTTTTAAAAAAGTATACCAAACAAAAGCTTAAACGTGAGGTCTGTTTATGGGCCATGATGTGAGGGGAGAAGTGCAACTAAATGGAACTAATTTGAAAGACAGAATCATCACCCACACCCAGTGAGAAAAAAAGGCAGTAGAAAGGTTACAGGTAATCAATACTCCGTTTCTCCTGCCTTGGTTCATAGAACTGCGTTTCTCTTGGAAATACAGAATTTCACAAGGTAGAAGCTTTTAAAAGCTTCCTGGATAGCAAGGACATGCACTGATAGCTGGGCTTCAGCTTAACAGCAGCCACAGCACTCTGTGCACCCTGGGTCCACAGCTGAAATTCACAGGGGAATTCTTATGCAAGGTTGAAGGCTCATTTGAGCCTTGCTCCAAAGAGAATGCTTCCAGGTTGCAAACTCCAGCGCAAGCATTTTCCCTGTCTTCTGTCTAAAGGGGAGCAGGAATTTGAACCAGAAATCAAACCCGGGAATAACAGTGTGGAGCAAAATGAGGAAGGGCAGTTAGGAGCAAAGCAAGTGACTGGAGAAAGAACATAGAAGGTAGAAAAGAGGAAATTGAAACATGATCTAAAGAAAGATCTAAGGCTTCTGATATTTGCTCAGGTTAGGCTTTTCTTCAGCCAAGGATTTTCCAGTTCTGTCTCTAAAGCAATGAATTTTGTTAGACTTCATCTGCCTACTACAATCACAAACATTAGGAGCCACTCCAGCCTTCCTGCAGGTCTAATAAAACCAGGCAGAGATTTAGGAGGCTATGTTTTTTTTTTGTTTTGTTTTTCCTCATTTTTACATTTGTTCTCTCTTTAGAAGGAAAGGACATGTACATCAATATGAAGATATAATATTTATCCTTGTTTTTCATACTCTTTTTATTTTTTCAGTATGATTTTGCCATCATGTCATAATTACATCATTTTAACAAAAGCATGACAGAAAAGGTATAAATACCTTTCACTTTGAAGCCAGAACTACCTTTTTACAGTGCTAGTATTGTATAGACTCCTGTTTACATGAAGTGATATTTCCATATAAACAATAAATTGGATGCTCAATAATGAGCTGTTGCCTGTTTGCTCCTGACCGATGGACCTCATGGTACGGACCCATATCTGGAGCAGTTCTTGAAGAGCTGCTGCCTGTGGGAAGCCCTCGCAGGATCAGTTCAGGAAGGATGGCATCCCATGGAGGGACCCCACCTGGAGCAGAGGAGAGTAACCATGAAGGAATGTCAGAGGCAAAGGGCAAAGTGCTATGGACTGACTGCAACCCCTGTTCCCCTGTGCCACTCAGGGGTAGGAAGTGGAAGAGGGTGGATGGGGGAAGGTGTTTCTGATTTGTTTCCTTTGTTTCTCACTTCTCTACCTTGTTAGTAATAGGCAATAAATTTCTTTAATCTCCCTACACTGAGTTTGTTTTGCCTGTGACAATAATTACTGAGTGATCTCCTGGACCGTATCTCAACCCTTGAGCCCTTTTCATCATATTTTTTCCCCCTTTCTTTGAGGAGGGGGAGTGACGGAGCAGTTGTGGTGGAGCTCAGCAGCCCACCCGAGTAAAACCACCACATAAGCAAAGAGCAATTTATTCTAAAACTATTTGTTTTAGAAATAGATGTAAGATGTAGCTTAAGAAAAAGTTTTGGGAATGACAGGAGAATGATAGAATACACATCTATCACTGGAGATCTGTACAAAATAAATCCTATTAGTTTAGTTTAGAATTACTGTCAAAGCCGATAAGCTAACCATAAAACTAAGTTATGGTCTAAAGTTGTTGCAAAAGCAGTGTCAAATCACTACAAAGACATTTAAGTTATCCCAAGCACTCTTGCAAGAAATCTGTAAATTTAATAATAACTGGACAGTCAAGTAGCTGAACTGGACAATCGCTGAAATGGGGACTGCAGAGAGCATTCAGCCTATACCAAAAACAACCAAAACAGAAGTAATCAAACTAGTAAGACAATGAATATAATTCCTACACATTTTTATCTTTTAGCAATTTCTCTATCCTGCCAGCTCTGATAGAAAAGCACATAAAAACAAAACAAAGAGAAAAACATACAATTAATTTAATCCCAAAGTGAATGTGTCTATAACCAAAACACCACTAAAAAGATTTCAGACTTAAAAATTCTGCTACTATGAAAGAAATCTCACTTCTTGAATCACAATTTTATTCACTAAAGCTGAAAAATCCCAATCCTATTCCTGTCTTCACATCAGTGTTCCTTCAGTGCAATTAATTTGGAATACTAATGCATTTTATACCAGACTTGTCATTGATTTATTTATTTTTAATCAGGAGTGCTTTCATCTAAAAATTCAAAGCTTCTTAAACAATAGATAATTAGTAGATACTTAATATTGATATCTGTGTTTCAAGTGAATTTACAGCAGAGATCTAATTTCTAGTATGATAGTGACACCATCGTGTCCTTGACAACAACTGCTCAGCTTTTATTATTCTTCACCTTTCTCCAGCCATATAAAAATGTAACCTAGATACTATGATACTAAATATTACAATTCATTTTTAAATAGCTCTATTCCACCATGAACTTATTTTTTATCAGCCACGTTATTAGAGCATAAATTTTACTCTAGTGACAATGTGTCATTTTAGGTATATGATGACAACTGAAAATGGTAAGAATAACTTCAATCATGTTCTTATCATCAGCCACCTTAAGAGAAAAATGAATATGCAACTGGTATTTAGTTGTCCAAACAAAGTACGTTATACTCAACAGCAACAAAAGCTACTGAAGACTGAAAATTACTCTGCGTTAAGACAGGAAGCCTAAACCCAACAATATTTCACTTTCATGCATACAGTATGGAGGCATCTTGCATTGACTTCATCAGAATTAATAAAATCACATTAAGTGACTTACTATTTTAGGGCAGTTCTCTTTAAAGTTTCATAAATGACTTGGATGCAGGATTCAAATATATGCTAAATAACTCTGCAGATGACACTAAATTTGGAGAAGCTGTTGAATCCCTATAGGGTAGAGAGGCCTTACAGAGAGATCTTGACAAATTAGAGGGCTGGGCAATCACCTTTATGAATTTAGCAAGAGCAAGCTCCACATTCTGAACCTGGGAAGGGGCAACCCTTGATATATTTACAGTCTGGGTGATGAGAGGCTGGAAAGCAGCCCCTGGAAAGGGATCTGGGGGTTCTGTTTGACAGCAAGATGAATACAAGTCAACAGTATGCCCTGCTGGCCAAAAGGACTGACCATATCCCAGGGAGCATCAGGCACAGCATTACTAGCCAGTCAAGGGAAGGCATTGTCCCATTTTGCTCTGTGCTGGTGCAACCTCACCTCAAGTACTGTGAGCAGCTGAGGTCACTCTGTTCCGTCTAGTGAAGAGGAGACTGAGGGAAGACCTCATGGTGGCCTTACAGCTTCCTCACTAGGGGGAGAAGAGAAGCAGGCACACATTTCTCCTCCCTTGTGACCAGCAATAGGACTAGAGATTTTTCCCCCATAAAAGACGTTTCAAAGAGATAAAATATGTCAGCAGCCACAGAGAACTCCAGTTAGCAGCAGCTTTTCAATATGGTTCTTGGTAATCAACTATAGTTTTTTTTGTTTGTTTGTTTTTTTAATGAAAGAGAATCTGAAATAGTGTTTAGAATTTTTAAATACAAGTAAATAAAGGCAACTCAACCTGTATGTTAGTAATTTTTTGGGTGCTGGAAAGTAACCTACAGATTCCCTGATAACTCTTGGTGCAAGTGCAGAAATGACAAACATTCATACTATCCCACAGTTACTTTTATATTGCATTTCCTTTGGGCAGTGGAAAACAAGACAATCAGGAATTAGAGAGTGGAGCAGAACAGACAGTAACTGAGCTGGAAATCAACAGCATTATTAAACCTGTGCTTCCAAACAATTGCTCCAGAAACACTTCTGATTTTGAAGATAAAGATTGTAATTTGATCAGGCTATTAACACAGTTAAGAGTGTTCATGCCACTCAAGATTTACATGGATTCTCTTTTGTACAGTACCAGACATTTGTTAGAAGTCAACAGTCTTAATAAGTAGACAAAATATGCTTTAGTTCACATTCAACAGCCTATAATAAGCTTTACATCTTATGTACATGGTATTCTCTCCCTCTCCCCACCCAAAATGAAAAATGGAACACCTCCACCATCCAAAAAAATAAAATAAAATGCAACTCAGAGCAGCTACATATAAAGATAATACAATAAGGTAAGGGACTGGTTAGGTGTATCACATGAGGTATATCCCAACCTCATTCAATCTGAGAGCAAGCCTTCTGCAGCTGTGTAACTGTAGGTAAAAAGCCCCAGTATTTGAATCAACATTACAGTGCAGAAGAGACAAAATAGGCCCAGAAGAATTTCTGTCTGTAAGAAGTTCTTCTGAACTGATGTAGTTGTGGAATACACACACAGCTCTATATCTACCCCTTGAGCCAATAAAGAACACCCATGGCCAGAGAAAGCCATCCCTTTTCACATTCTTTCTGAATGTCCCTCTTTACCCCCAGGATGTATACTCAACCAGCAGAAGTCCATAAACATGGAATTAATTGCATGTACACAGAGCTAAAAGGCAGTCATTAAGAATGATTTCACTATCATTCTAGGAATACCTGAGTGTCTGTGGGTCATGTGCTCCCAATTTATAACTCTACTGTTATCCTTAAAACACATTATATAATCTCTTTGCAGGATTTATCAGGTTCAATTTTGAAATATCACTCTGATTTAAAGACAATTCCAAATCTTCATGGCTAGACACCATTTTCTAAGTGCTTTCATGAAGAAACAATCTTATACCACAATTTCCTTCAAAAATATTTTAAAACATTTTAAATTATTTTTCAAATGATTTTCAGAGGGCAAGAGAAAGGAAGAAAATATCGCAGGTGGGTAAAATAATAATAATAATAATAAAAACCACATAGCTATTCTTTTTGACTAGTTTAAGAAAACCAAGCTTTTAAAATCTCTTCTGACACTCCTTTTCATCCACATCAATGTTTTCATCTTGTCATGCTTCTTTACATTACTTTTAGTTCAGTGTTTTTTGTTCTGTTGTGTTTTTTGTTTGGTTTTGTTTTGTCTCTTTTTGGGGGGTAGTGGTGGCATTGTTTGTTTCTTTTTAACTCTTAATTTTTCCTCAATTATGTTAAAGAGGGGATGAGGAACACTTGGTTACAAAACAGTCTTAATGAATCAAAAAAGATTATTTCAAACATTCAAGTTTGACCTGTAACCATGGCATTCCTGAAGTAGTCCAATTATTACTATTCACGGTGTACAGCAGTTTTTATAACTAAGTTCAAAGTCAGCCTTCATAAAAGCCTTGGCTGCTACTGGAATCTGTAAGATTCCTCACCAGAAATGATTAAAGCTCTCTAAAAAGCTTCCATTTCCATAGAAAACAGTTACAAAACTGGGAACACGATATTATTACAGGAGGAACTTGCATTTGCTTTCCCTCACCTAGAAGCCAACCACAATTATCTTCCACAGAAACAATTGCAGTAAGTTTAAGGAAAAAAATCATCTTATACAGAAACACACTTGCCTTTTATTTTAGTTTTTAATAAAGGTGTACTAGTGCCAAATGCAACTGCAGAGTAGACACCTGGACAAAGTACAAATGTAGCGTATAGAGAGAGGTTTTTCTGTTTTCCTCTCCTTAATGGTAACACATGTAGCTGCCAGTTCAGCACAACTGCATTTGAGGAAAGGTTTATCATCTTTGTAGATGCCAGATTGTAAAAACATGTTCATTTCAACTCTTATAAATAAAACACAGAGGCTACTACAGACTTTCTCACTGTACATATAACTGATATATATTACATGTAAATTTTTTTTTTACATTATATTTGAGAAAACAAAAATTGTATTTGACCTGATTGACTTTGTTAACAGGAACTTCAACTATATTAAGAAGCTTGTAGTCACTCCTCTGGGATGAAATTCAAAGGTAGAAATATTAGCTAAGTACTTATGGGAAGTTGCTGCCACAGATGGAATGGATGCATAACTCAAAGGCTGGGATGTAAACAGTTTTGTGCTTTTCATATAGAGAAGAGGTATCTTCCCCTTGCTGTTATGGCAGAAAATTAGGATTCTGATAACGTGGGAGAGGATGTGCAGCAAGAAGTGCACCAAGTATTTTGATATGGCTTGCATTCTTGTAAAATCGATCTTTGTGTTGGTAGATCATCTATGTCCTCTCCATATGACAACATTGTATCTGTACCTTTTTTCCAGCGAACCAGCTAGTCTACAGAAGCAAATGTAAATTTGGGATAGGGGAATAAAATCAGTAAAAGACAACTATGTTAGCGATTTTAGTGCAGACATATTCAAAGGACATCACTGCTACTCATCCTGAACCCCGGCATGGAAGTGCAGCTAGCAACCAATATCTACCAATTCTAATCTTTAAAATACTTACCTGAAGAAAATATTAATTCTTAAAACAGTCATTTTTAGCATTTGGCAGTTGCTATGGTTTTAACAATGAGGAATTCTGTTAAACACATACACTGATATTAACGTAGCTAGTAGCTACAGCAATTATAGCTAGCAATAGTAGCTATAACCTCTCTCCTGCAAAAAAATACATATAAAAGTACTTTTAGGTATTCTAACAGCCTTCTCAAGCCCAACTGGCTCAAGTTATTCACACTGGCCATTAATGTTAGGGTGAAGATGTGTATTTCTCCTAGGTTATATTCCATGCATCTGATCATGAGTTATGATTTAAAAATAACATTATAGAAATTTCATAATTGCCTAAAGCACCTCTTATTTTGCTAATATAGTTTAAATAAATAAATAAATAAATAAATAAACACTTTTTCAATCTTAATGGCAAAATTTAAAATACTGGCATAAATGTTTATTACCTACTTAAAGTCAGTTTCTAAAATAAAGTACGTAGGTATTTATTATATTGAAGGAGATAATTTGTAATAAATATTTGAAGAAAAAAAAAAACAAATGTTTTAACTGCTACTTCACTTTCTGTGATACTCTAGTCTATAAAATATGACCTGTCATTGTTTTGCTGGGACTAGCTGGCAAAAGTAAAGATAACTGTCCAAGGTCATAGAGTATCTAAAGATCCACCTATAATGCCTAGTTTGTTAATGTATTCATTTTCAGAAAAAAATAAAAATCTTCACTCTAGAAGTTTGAGCCAGAGCATGCAAAATGAAAATAAAAGCTAACAGATCTTTATTTGCATGGCTACCTTTAATCCAGTTGTGATCTTTAGCATTTTTTCTCTTGAAGACCAGTTTCTCAATCCAAATAAATGGACCAACAGTACTTTTTTTGCTTTAATACAGTTCTTGATGTCTATGGAAATCACCTAAAATCTACTAAAGTCCTCAGAAAGTATCGTGACCATTATGTTAATATGTTATCATCAGAGAGAAAGCGATGGCTGAAAGCACCCCATGGAGAAACACCCTGCACAGCTTATGATTTACTATCAGTTAATTATAAATCCTTCTTTATAAATACCTTCTTCCCAAGAAAAGCAGAGTCATTAGGTCTTCTGTCTTATCTCAACCACTTGCAGTCTATTATCATGTTAAAAATAAATTAGAAAAGATAAAACTGCAGAATAAACCATAGCAATTTTTAAGCCTGTGAACTTAAATGGAAATATATTTATTGTAAGGGAAATTATTTTTCATATAACAGAGCACTGGAATCAGAATAACTTATCTCAAATGATTAAAAAAAAGAGAGAACAGTCTCTGATACAATAAATATTTCTGATTACATTTCCTTAAACCCATTCTTCATTGTACTATTTATAGTCTGATCACTGATTTTGTGTTAATTCAGAGAACAACATTATTGATTCTTTTTCCCTCTTCAGATTCTCTCAGTATTCTCATGGTCTTTTAGCCGGTCTAAAAATTCTAATACTTGAATTTGGACAAGGATGATGGCAGTTATGGATTACTTTGTGCAAAGATTATAGCTTTTTATGATCATTCCAAATGATTTTCCATTTCTTACCACTGTTACTAGTAAACACATGAATCTTCTTTTTGTACAAGGCAGTCTAACTTCAGCAAAAGGTTTTGTTTTTTAAATCATACCCAGAGACATTTTACATTCAAATTAGGTTTGTATTTAAAACATAACACATTTATAACATAGTCTTGTACAGACTTTGAAGTAGAGTCTGTTTAAACAAGCTACAGTCCATAACTAATTCTGATGAAATATTTTTTAGATCACAGGAAACAGTTATACACATATGTATATATACATGCACACACTTATGTATATGAAAAATCAGTCTGAATTAAGGTATATAAAATAATCAGTCTTCATACATTATTTGATAATGCCTGCAACTGCAGAAGTCAAAAGAATTATTTTCTTTCTTAAACCCTATGTGTATAACCTGCAACTAATGTACAGCAATACAGCACAAAAAATCTTTCATATTTGATTTTCACATTTTAAATTTTGTGTTGAGTTATAGAATCAATAGAAATTTATTTCTAAAGAACTTGAAGTGCTTGCTCAAATTAAATATTTTCAGTAATATTGATGAACTACTATTAAAAGTTTTCTTATGAAAACTTTTGGAACATTCTCCTAAATTACAGAACAAAAGAAGCACAATTTAATTGAAAACGCAAAATGTGTCTTACAAGTTGTTGCATTTTTAGTTTCCATAAGTTCAAGGAATAGAATAAGTGATAATCAAAAAGTTTTGTCACCTTCATGAAACAGAAAGTGGATACAACAGATTTATCTTCGCTTGCCAAATAAGGTGGGGAGATACAAAGGGTTTATATTTTGGAGTCTGGAACTATGAACATAGTTTTCCATAAGAGCCAGTCTGTATATTCTTTATCTGTATTTCTTCTTTCTGGCTTCATTTCCACACACACTCTTGCAGTTCTTTATTGAAAACTCTTCTGTGATACCAAACAAGCAAAGTCAAATTCTGAATCCTGCCCACCCCCAACATTTTATCTACAACTCTACAACTGAACTATAGGGGATTTAATCAAATAGTTTAAGTTGTTGTTGTTGACATGACTGTCAAATAAGAGGTTGCTTACTCAGTGAAGGAAGCTGACTTTGCCAAAAGCAAGAGCAAAGAACAGACATCAGAAAGGGGTTCATTATTTATTTAGAAAAATAAAAACAAAAAAAACATACCTTGCTGCTTATAAGGATAGATTCTTGATAGCATCATTATTTTATAAAATATTTAATTAAAAGCAAAATATTACCCTATCATACAACATAGAATCCAGTTCAAATACTGCAAGGTCTTCAAGAAAGAGGCAAAGTGGGAAATACATGTTCAGGTTCCAATCAATTTATTTTTATTTGTCACATGATATACAAAAGAAGATAGATTAAAAGTCATAAGCCATAGAAACTACTATACTATACTAAGGTATACTGAGTAAGTCTGTAGATAACACTGGTCTAGGGGGAGGCATTGTCTCCCTTAAGGGTAGAGAAGACCTGCAGAGAGATCTTGACAAATTAGAGGGCTGGGCAAATCACCAACTGTATGAATTTAACAAGAGTAAGTGCCACATTCTGCATCTCGGAAGGGGCAAACCCTGGAAAATAGTCCCCGAAAAGGGATCTGGGGGTTCTGTTTGACAGCAAGATGAATGCAAGTCAACAGCATGCCCTGGTGGTCAAAAGGACCGACCACATCCCATGTATCAGGCACAGCATTTCTAGCCAGTCAAGGGAAGGGCTTGTCCTAATCTGCTCTGCCTCAAGTATTGTGTGCAGCTCAAGTACTGTAATCAGCCTCACCTCAAGTACTGTGTGAAGTTTTGGACATCACAATATCAAAGAGACGTAACTACTAGAGAACATCTGATGGAGGGCTACAAAGATGGTGAAATGTCTAGCAGGGAAGACATATGGAGAGCAGCTGAGGTCACTAGGTTTGTTCAGTCTAGCAAAGAGACTGAGGGGAGACATCATGGTAGCCTACAGCTTCCTCACGAGAGGGAGCAGAGCAGCAAGCAATGATCTCCTCTCTTATGACCAGTGATAGGACCCAAGACACTGGCACAAAGCTGAGTCAAGAGAGGTTCAGGATGGATGTTAGGAAAAGGTTCTTAACCAAAAGGGTGTCTGGGCACTGGAACAGGCTCCCCAAGGAACTGGTCACAGCAGCAAGTCTGCTGGAGTTCAAGAAGCATTTAAATAACACTCAAACACAAATGGTTTGATTTTCGACAGTCCTGTGTGTAGCAGGAGCTGAACTCTTGTGGATCCTTTCTAACTCAGGATATTCTGTAACTGATTCTACTGTTCAGCAAAGTAACTTCAGTCCTGTCAAGCCCCAGGAATATATTCTACTTTGGCCCTTTAGTCCTGGAGCTTGAACAAAAGTAGTATGAAATCAAGGTTTTACAGAATTAAGCTGGGAATTAAGTAACACCTAGTGATATGCATCTTAAATTGTCATCTATCAAGTTTTTAAAGCATTTGAGATATTGTTTTCAAGGACAAAGTAAAATTTTTCTGCAGATTAGCAGACAAGAAATAATCAATTGTAAATTAAACTTCTGTAAGATTTCAAATTTTTGAGAATTTTTTCTCACATAGTGGTAATTAGGGTAACTCCAAAGTTGTGAGTTATTCTACCTGAAATTGCTTTTCAGGAATCTGGAGCTGAGGCTACTTTTCTAATACAGGGTACTACCAGTGCTTAGAAGCTTTGAGAAGATGACAATGGAGAGCTCACACTATTATGGATTTTATTTATATGTAGAACAAGTTGATTTCTGTAAAGTTTATTTTCATACTTTGCCAGTTATGAAACTTAGCATTGTTTAGTGTCATCTCCAGCTGTAAAGGAAGAAATGCAAAGGCAACAGTTCTTACTAATCACATTTTTTCTGAGCAGTAGCCTCCTCCCCCCCCACCCCCACCCCCCCAACCGAATGATGCTTCTAATCTCTTCAACATTGACAGACAATAAATGAGTATTCTGTTTATGGATCAGAAATACAGAAATAAATGCTTACTAAGAAAATTACTACATCTATTATGCACACTTTAATTTTGATATTAAAAAGAAAAATTCATATTTTACAGAACATTTTAAAGTTTACTTTTTTAGAACAATGTCATTTTTTTTCTTTAAATATACATAACATTAAAAAAAAAGTGTTTTAAAGAAGCAAGTTGAATTTTGTCTTCAAATGACATCTCCAAAAGCTTTTTCACAGATTCCTTTTTTTTTTTCCCCCCCCATGGCAGTCAGGACTTGAAACCCTAGGCTGTGAAGATGACACTTTGCTTTAAAGCCTGCAAAGAAAATTCTCTAATAGCAACCCCTAGAGCCTCATTTATAAGTGTTGGTGACAGTAGGTCTAGAAGGAACTACCAGGTTGCATTTCCCAAACATATTTTAATAGTTTCAGAGACTTAAGCACCAAGAGGAGCGATGAGACAGAGCCAGAGTCAGCTAATTTAAATGAGGGAGAGAAAACAGGGTACACATGAATTGGGAGAAACACTCTTAAAACTAAAAATTGGCTTAGAAGATCAACAATACCTACATTTTCCACAGAGGAACTCTTGAAAATCAAAATAAAAAGCAAACTGCTAAAATCATGTTAATGTTGCATTGAAAATTTAGCTCTTATGCTTGTACTGTGTTACAGTCTGTAAAGTTGTTCTTGCAGTCTACTCGAAAAAAGACTGCCATGGACTCTGATACTAACTTTAAATAATTAAGTACTGTAAGACCAAGTTCCTGAAGAGTAAACAGATTTTCTTTTGTCAGACAGCATTAAATTTTCTTCAAGCACTACGTACCATTATAAGTATTATTGACCTGTTCTCCCTGCCCTCTCTCTTTAAGCTGTTGCTGTTCTTCCTCCTCTTCCTCCTCCTCCTCCTCTTCTTTATCCTCTTCCTCATCCTCCTCTTCCCCTTCATCATCACTCAAAGATCCCAGCACAGCTGCCATATTGAAGCCTTCAAGGATCTCCTGCAGTTGCCCACATCCCTCTTCTCCCAGGCAGTTACCATTGAGATCCAACTTCTCCAACTCTGCCTTATCTTCAATAGCTTCATCAACAGTCAGAGCAGCATCTCGTTTGATCTCACAGAAGGACAAATTCAGTTCCTTTAATTTATGAAGCCCTTCTTTAACAGCATCTGCAATAGCAACAGCACCCTCCTCATCATTTGTTTTTTGTTTAATTGCTAGATATGAAGAACTCCACTCAGCCTAATCAGTCAGTTTCTTGCTTAAATAAGTTAGCAAAGAATGATTTTTTTATGAAAATTTCTATTCTACAATCATATTTTTTTTCCATATCATAGCAATAAAATACTTTTAATATTTTGAAATTTTCTTTCATGATCCAACATACAAAGGGTAGTAAATAATATTCCAGTGTTTATTTCTAGGATCTAATAATATAATTAAATAGAACTAATTCCTAAGCACCAAAAATTTGTAAATTAAACAAAGGGGTTAATGCTTAATTCAAAGACTTACAAAGCTTTTTTTTTTTTTTTTTTTTAGGATAAAAGATCCTTTCACATTATATGTAAAGTTTAATAGAGGTTTAAAAAGTCTTTGCAGAAAAAAAAAAAAAAGATGTGGAACATAAAAAACAGCTAGCAAAATAGATCCTTTGGACCAAAACTTAGATGGAGAAAGAGGTCTTCATCTGCATAAAAATATACAAAAAGCTGAGTGCTTTGAAAGACAATAAAAACTCAATAAAAACAAAAGCTCTAGAATGTAAACATGAAGATTCCCTGTGCAATAAAATAGCTTCCTATATATAGAGTCTTCAAAATAGTTACTTGAATATGTTAAACCAGATAGCTGGACTAGACAAGATAATGAAACCAGATATGTAATAAAGTAATGGAATATGTTTTCATGTCACTGGGACAGGCAAATTTAAAGACTGAGTACGTGGCAGGGAACACTGCAACTTTTCCAAGTGTAACCTAAATAAAAATGCACTAGAAGCAAGACAGCATTAATTTTCACTATCATGGAAATATTTGAAATGCAACCAAGTATTCTCATCTATTGAATTAATCAGTTGACGGAACTATTTGATCACAAAACTGACGTAAGCAAACTAGTGGAGATACTACCAAATAAATAACTGTTAAACTTACAATAGCAGTAAGGACTGAGTCTGCAGAATGAAAAATGAGTGAAAGAACTAATGCTTTTGCTGCACCAAGCTTACTAAAAGAACATCAATGGACAATGAAAATTAGGAATGTAACTCACACATTGAGTGGAAGTGCAAATTAAAGGCATGCTGTGTTTCTTCCAGTCTTGAATTGCAATCAATTTAATTTTGCAAAACTGTACCCTTTTATACCCCTTTGGTTTTGAAAAGGGTGGTCTAAGGAGAAGAGTCAGTTTAAGCACCCAAGGAAAAAAAGACACTTCTGCCATCTGTGTAGGAAGTTATTGTAACAGCACAAGGTTAATCTGCTTTAGGGTGTTTGTTCCCCCCTCCCCAGTCCCCTTCTCTTTCTAGAGAGTATTTCAACTGCAGAGGTATACAAAGTGCTTTTTCTCACTGTGATTCTTAAACAACTTTATCTTCTTCAGCCACAGCCTGTAAACAACTTGGTTGGACATGGCCATTAATTTCAGGGTTTGTCTCAGGCAACATTTTCCTACTATATTTGTATCCTACTATGTACGTATACTACAGCAAACCTTGAATATCAAATGGCAAGACTCAAGTTTTAGCTTTAAGATCAGTTAATTTCCTATGTGAAGCTACACAGAAAAGTTCAGAAGACGTTGTTTAATTACCAACACAGAAATACCCAAGCCAGCATGAGATTTCCAGTGCTGAAAGTTCAAACATTAAGGAGCATACAAGAAAAGAAGTAAACAAAACACTTTTATTTTCTTAAAGATTAGACTATTTTCCATTTTCTGTATTAATTGCCTTCCCCTCTCATACCACATCTAGCAAATACTTTGTTGCTAGTTACTAATGAGAAGGTGAGAAAGCAAGCTGTTGCAAGAGCTCCCTGGCAGAAAGAAGCTTCTCTAAGTGCTCCACCATGAAATCTGCACTTGTCTCATTAATGACACTAACTCATCATTAGCACCAGATATTAAACATATTCTTCCATGAGTTCTGTTACTGTCATTCAACTAGTCACATTTCAGGATATTCAACCTATTTTCCTATTTTTCCATAAATACCTCCCCACATCAGGAGTTTCAGCTTATTCTACCACCAAGTTTAAAAAAATAGCTAAAAGCTGTAGTGAAGTTAAGAAACACATTGAAAATCTGAGGTTATAATTTCTTCACATAACCATAACTTAAAGTAAATATTTTCTTTGGTGCTAATCTTAACCTGAATCATATTTCTAGTTTTACAGGCAATGCTAATAAAAGTTGTAATATCTGAATAACCAATAAATTTAGGGTAAGAGATGACACATGGCACCTATACCATGGCCATCTCAAACCTAAGCATCTAAGCACAAACTAACAAACCAGCTAATCTGAAGCTTAAATTATTCACCTAAATTTCACTGAATGTAATTGCATCTCATTTCAAGAGACAGATTTCAGATATCAAATGCCCTTAGATTATAAACTCAATTCTGTAAGTATCTACATTTGTGCCATTGAAAGCATTTCCACGTGGTAAATGTTACTTACTCCCTCACACATCTTAAGCATTCCACTCTGCGAAGCATAAAAATAGGAACTCAACCCTTGTAATGATGAAACGGATTGATCTGAGCCTCTTTACAAATAAGCAGAAAAAAAATCAACATCTTCATCCAATACATAAAAATTATACTAACATGTTCTAGACTGTATTGTTGTCCTCAAAATTTTACATAATACAAAGTAGAAGATAAGTCAAAATGCAATTATGAACAATTATGAGCAGCGATATTTAAAATCAATTGTCGCTTCATCATAATTTACATCTTTCACAAAGTTAGGCATGCTTTAGTACTTTGCTAGTTTCACACCTGGCAGTTAGCTGAGTGTTAGTTCACAAGTACAATGTCTGATATTGAGACCATATGTTTTAGAACTGTCAGATCTAAAAAGACATACATTTGAGAGATTAGAACAGAAGTGCTTATTATATTCTTAATTTTAAAAAGTTTTAGTTATTGTCCTCGCTACCATGGCTGTTTTCACATTTTTTTCCCTGCTGGAAAATGTTATTAGCTTCACGGGACAGCCATCAGATTGTGTAGAGTTATGACCTGCATATAACAACCCATTAAACCTCATTTTACCCTGTATTGAATACAGGGACTTGTATTTGTCTAATTCTTTCCTTTTGTACATTAACCCTATGTTTCCTGAAAACAAGAGATCAAGAATCCACAACTTTGCTTTGTATATTTTACTCTACTGGTGATCTCTATAGAGGCAAGATTTATATCAAATCTACTCACTGATGGTAACAGAGAAGGTATGCCATAAGATTTTTTATTTATATATATATTTTATTTTTTTTTTAGAAACAAAGATACAAAAAACATCAAGGAAGTACATAAGTGAAGAGGAAAGTAAAAAGCAAAAGCTGTATCATCAGCGAAGCAAAGAGTCATTAAGTATAGGAGAGGATATTTGTCCACTAAAAAAGCATCTCTAAGTGAATGAAACAATGCTTTTAAATGAAAAGAGTTTAAGGGAAGGAAAAAAGTTTTAGATGCTGCTTTAAAAGGGAAAAGTCTATGAAACTTATATTAGAGACTACTTAGTGGAGTAGATTAAGTAACACGATGCAAGAAGCATAAAGGAAGACGGCATCTATTGAGGCTTCATCAGAGAAAACATACAGAAGGTTAGCTTGATTTAAGGGAAGCCTCTATGATTTAGCCTTGGTTTAAACATATTCAGTAGCTTTGATTTTAATTTTGGTTTATGTCATCTCTGTATATTGCTAGCTGCTTTACTCCAATTCAATGTTTTGCATAACTGGAGTAGTCCCACGTACCTACTGAGCTCTCCTTTTATAAGGTAGGAAGGATACCACCTACTGTGCTCTAAGTATCTTAGCTAACACAGCTGAAAAGCACAAGCACAGACACTACCTTCTTTCTGTTCCACTTCAGTGGAATTTAAGAATTAGTTAAATGTTAATATTATGGAATATAGTAACCATCCTCCTCTTTCTGGACCCCTTCCTTCCCCTTTATAAAAGCTCTATTGATTTATGGGCTAACTTCCTGTACAAGGTGCACCTTTTGTCTAAGTTGTTAACTGCTTGATGTCAACATAATCTGTACTTTTGAACATAAGAGTCTGAGCAACTGCTAATTTCTATAGACTACTTATAGGTCAGTTCTCCCCCTCCATCATACATAAACATGCTGAAAACAAAAAACTATTTTCATGAGACTCCTAGATACCCTGGAGTTGGACTTGATGATTCTTGTGGGTCCCTTCCAACTCAGATATTCTAAGATACAGTATTGTTTCTCTACAGACTAGAAAATCTATATCTTAACAGTTTCATAAAATAAAAATGTTCTATGAATAAGATGAGATTTCCCCAAAGCTAGCTGAAGTATCTGCTGTCTCTTTTACAGAGAATATGATTTAAATGTATTGCAGTTAGATTTTGAAACGACAATGGAGTGAAAATGTCTTTTAGTGCAGGCTTCATCCTTATGATTCTTCCAAACTTTTTCTTCACAAAAATGTTTTCACTAGGGCATCTACATTGGATATTATTCCCACTGATCTCAGAAAAGCTCTTGCATTTAGAAGGTATGGAAGTGCTTACAGGCTTTGTTGAATGGAGGCATTAAAGGCTCAGAGTAGCAACAACATGGTAACTAACAGCAACAGAAGCTTTTTAATCCTGCAAGTTTCCATTGGTTTAAATGCAGAGATGGAGAGAACTTGATTCTGTAGTTCCAGGAAGAAATTATTGCAAACAATAAGAAACAAAATTAGATGTTTTATAAAATGAAAAGCACCTTCATTGTCATCATAGTAAAAATAAAAATGCTTTAACTTAATGTTTCAAGTCACCCTCCTGAAAGAGTAAAAATTTTTACTGTTATACTAAAAAAAAAAAAGTTTCAGAAAAAAAGTCAATATTAGTCTATAGATGTAGCTAAGCCAACCAGTATATATTTTGAAATAATCACTGAGCCATGAAATTAACAATTGATCCAGTACTTTGGACATTTTATCTTCCTAATTTCAAGATTTTTTATTTTTTATTTTTAATAAAGCTTCATCAATAGAACAATCCAAATCAGCAGAGAAAGGAGACCAAAATTTGACAACATTCAAAAGTAATTATTACCAAGGAAAAATAACGTTAGATTTCTTTTATCTGAGCAGCAATTGGCTCCGTTACAATTTCCATGTGGGAGTTTAAAAAGAAAAACCTTTCTGGTGATGACAGAACTTCTGTTAACAACACTATATAAACTTCAAGAATTTATCTGGACTATGTGAAAGGAGTAGACAGAAAAATTAAAAAAAAAAAGCTATTCAACAGTACTTTTGTATGTTTTTAAGGAAGAATAAAGTGAGTACAGTTGTTAATTACAGCCATGTATCTATTTTGTTCAGACAATCAATATTTTTAGCATGATGGTATGTTCACAGTAGGCACACTATCATAAAAAATCTGTTGTTGCAATTCTCCTACACAACTGGAGAGAGATATAAAAAATGAATCATTATACCACTCTGCTTAACTGCAGCCTCTAACATAACTAAATTGATACCTCAAGCTTTGTCCAAATAGTGGGACCGACTTTATAACACAGAGGAGCTGGCAACTAGCTGAAACCTGTCCAGATAGTTGCCAGCACCTCCAGATAAAATCTCAGCTTCTATGTAAAACATGACCTTATCAGTTTTGCGCTATGCAAAAGCACACTGCATAGCTGCACTTGTGTTTTAATCATTTTGCTTCCTGTGAATGGTGTCTTATGCATCAGAAGCTTGTGTGTGTGTAGATTCTCTCCTTAAAACACTTGAATATTTACTAGACCTTTTGTGCCTGTAAGGTATCTTTCATCCAGCCACACTAGAAATTACAAGTATATTGTTTACAACACACGAGAGCTTGCCCTGACTGGTATTCTGTCTGTCCTGCTCGTAGCTGCAATTTGTCATTAGTGTGTGTGTGTATTGGGGGGGGGGGGGGGGGGGGGGGGGGGGGAAGGAGGGGATATGTGCACAGAGGTGAACACAAAGATCCTGTCCTTTAACTGCCAATGGTTCTAATGCTGATGTAAGAAAACTCTTCTCTCATTTCGTTTTCAGATGAGAAAAAAACAAAACCAAACTGATTTCCCCTCTAGCTGCTATTGTAATACACCTCCTTTGTTAAGGTGTTTGTTAATGACTACATCTCCAACTTTTAATTGTGGTAGGCAGTAAAAAATTATATTTATTAGCTTATAAAGGCTAACCTACATAAGATTGAGCTATTTTAGTCTGATTTCCAAACCTAAACAAGAGATTTCATTATCAGACTTCAGGTTAGGGCTATGTACATCAGGGTAACCTCATTTTGACTAAGATTTTGTGGGATTGTCAGAGCAGTAGCGTGATGGTGCTAGGCAGATCCATTACAACAAAAGGCTCAGTGGTATATATGTTATATAACAACGTTATTTTAATAGTTGCTGTCATATGATAGGAAACTCTCCCTTTATCACATCAGTCTATTTTAAGACATTGTTTCCACTTGAAATGATATTGAGAAAGACTATACTTGCCTAAGGTAATATGAATTTATTATCTCACAGTAGCATGAAGAGAAATGGATGGCACCTTTGAGAGAAATACTCCTCTGCAACTAGATGGTATAAACAAGAGATGCAAAACCAATGAGCTGCAGAATTCTAAGAGAACAGTGTGTAAAAATTCAAAGTAAAGAGCCAAATAGGTTAGGTTTGAAGCAGGGTGGGGGGGGAGAGTCAGGGAGACCAAAGGAGGAAGGGTATACAAGTAGTAGGGTCTTCAAAGAGAGTAGAGCTCAGTAAATCCAGAATAAAAACAGTCTCCAAGAATAAAGTTTTTAAATAAAAAGATATATGGCCTGCAAAATTAATACCAAATAGAGAAAGGAACATGTACACAGATCATTTGTTTTTCAGAAACTATAACAGAGGATCTCCCAGTTTTGCACAGGTATCTTTACTTCATGTGAAGAAAAATGCTACATGTTTTAGAAAAGGAGAAATAACAGTATGCAGTCATTCTCTCTTCACATTTCTCTAATTTTGCAGAATTTACTGAAGATTACAACAGGATTAAGGAGAGGAAAACAAGACTGGGAGAGGTTAGACTCAGAATACTTGACAGCTTGATAATTAGGACAATTCCTTGGGTATTTGCACAACATAAACCCAAGAGACAAGAATTTGAAACACATCCTGAGTGCTTAACAACTACTATCATAATTAATAAAGAAAATTGGCCAGCATTTATGTATTTTATTTTTGATCTTCATATGATGCATTTTTGGGGAAAGTGTTGCTTTATTTTAGTCCCTCAAAATCTGCAGTAAAAGTTTTTGCCATTAAACAACTTTGGCTGATGTTTTTGATTCTTTAGATGTTGAACTTAAACAATTATAAAGCCTTCCTCCCTGTCTAAGCTTCCTGAATTAGTTGAATTAGCCATGATTTTAGTTAAAAACAAAAAAAAAAACTACAGCATGGAAAACGGATATCCAGTCCCCAATTCATATTGTCCCCCAAAAATAGAACACAGCTTCTTCTAAAGTGAAATTAAAAAAACAAAAACCTAGAAAACAAGCAAATATTTACTTAGAGTCTCAGTGGAAATGAAACAAGAACAGGCAGCTTGACTCTCAAGTCTGAACTTAGTTCTAACATGTATATGAGCAATTTTCTACTGCAATGAGATCTCTTCAACTCTAGTCTTTAATCTGTGGTCATCTCTGAAATGCATCCTTTGAGACAATCTAAGGAAATACCTCAGAAAAGGACTGAATATTATCATCCCCTGATTTAAACAGCAACCAATTTCACTGGAGGCCAACAATACTAATAACATGTCCATATCATTGTAAAGATACTATGACTTGATATTCTATATGTCCATCAAAGATTTCTTTCTTCATCCATTTTTTACCTTTTGCAACCTCACAGGTAGTGCTCATAGGTAGACAAAAACTGTAATGTCATTTGAATAATACTAGGGAAAAACCCCACAATCTTCACTTTGTGTTAGTAAAAGCTCATATCAATTATTATTTATAAGATTAACTACAGCAGGTTCTACTTTTAATCTGTTTTGCAGATTGGATCAGCTTGGATCTCCTGCAGAACGGGAACTACTGAATCTCAGCTACAAGTACTTGGGGGTGGTCTCTTCACTTGTAACTGTGGTTAAATCAGAAGTTATGATCTGGGAGGAAAAAAAAAAAAACTTTTTAGGTCATGTCTATTGCTTTGTGTGTGTGTGTGTGTGTGTGTGAGTGCGCTTTTGTTTTTATATATAAGCTGGAAACATCCAATTTCAACAATCTTCTGATAAAACAGATATGTTTCCATTATAAACTTTCAAAGGGCTTCCTGAGGAGGCCTGAGTTTATGGGGCATGCTACAATGAGAACATCACAGTCCAAAAATCCAGGAACACTCCAGCAAATCAACATGACAATTCATAACTGCTGACTGATGGAAAGCAGGAAATCATCTTATTTTAAAATATGCAATATATGAGCTAAGTGAGTTCTAGAGAAGGGTACATGCAGGTATAAGACTTCTGAAGAGAATATATGCTGTTATAGGCAAAGAAGAACTAAAAATTCAAGTTAAAACATAGTGATGTTCTTTTAACACTTCAAATAATCATCTCATCTGTTGGAAGGCAGCAATTCTTGGACACCAATATTAAGATAAGGAAACGAAGGCCGAGGTAACAGCTATCCTACTCAAGCTATTTGCATATAGCATGGATCTGTTCTAAGGCCACATTCAAACACTGATTAGAGGAAAAAACTATTGGACTTTAGGTTCATCTAAGATTTTCATAGATCACCATAAAGTAACAGCAGTATTTAAATTGACCACACAATGTAAATTTAGTTCTGAAGTATTTATGAAAGATGAATGAAAACAGTTGAAGTGTAATGAAGCAATTGTTCCAACTTGAATGCCAATTTCTAGAAAGATATCGGAGAGCTACCACCAAAAACAAAACAACAACAACAAAAAAAAAATCACACAAAAATGCATGGTGAACTACAACTTTCTCTAATCACAGATGTCAGACATCCACAAACTGTATTTCATGTGATTCTGTGGTCTTCCACATAAACATCACAAAAAAGCCACAAGTACAAAAGAATGTTACTAAACTCAAAAAATAACATATTCCAAGGAAATATAACAAGGGTTGGTTTTGAAATCTTATGACCTTCCAACCAGTGCATTCATGATATTTTAAAAAGGAACATTTTGTAAAGATGTCAAGCTACTTTCTTTCTAAATGTTATTAAATAAGTTAGAATAAAATGTTGTATACTAAGATTTTCATATTTTTCTTCACTATGTCATCTTTTCGATCACAATCTAGTTAAAAAAAGGTAGCCTTCTACATTATTAAAGATTTTTATATTCCTTTTGTCCTATTCAATATATTCAGATTCTGTTCAAGAAGACTCAAGTGAAAAAGCAGCTACTAAATATGATTACACTACTGTTGTACCGTTTTTATTTAGCAGACTCATGTTACAAGTTTTTTGTTTTAAATAAAACCTTTAAAAAAACACTACTATGCTTTTCCTACTTTTGGAAGCTGCATTAACCAAGTCACATAATGAGATGGTTTCTGTAGATATTATGTGGATGTTGTAATCCAAAAAGAAAGCTAACAGCACCTTATAATTCTGCCACTATTATTCCAGACTCTGGTATTATTTCGTGGGTGTAATTTATATTTATATATTTATATGGGTGTAATAATATTAAAGTCAATAATTTACTGCCTTTTTTCTAAAAATTTCTACGGACACTGACAAAAATATTAAATATATTGGATTAACTCATCTATGATGTATTATAAATATAGATAGTTCTCTAGCCACAGAACTTATGAAATGTAATTCTTGCATATTAGTATCCATAATGTGTCCAAAAATATAGTGAAACAGGCCAAGACTTACTGAAATTAATTTCTCTCTAATCAATGCTGCATTGCTCACACTGTATTCAGAACACTACAAATCTGAATCAAATCGTTTGCAAAGACTTACCATAATGGCTGTTTGCCTTAAAAACCATAGGCATTCCTTGGTAAACAAAAAATAAATGTCTTAATGGCTGTATGACAAGTCAAGGAGCTCATACCAAATACCCATTCACAGTATTATTTGGTTTTCATTCTTCCACTTGTTTGTAGATCTAGACAAGTCACAAATAGCTTGGCTCCTTGTGTTTTCAGTGCCCTTGAGCTTCTCCTGCTGCTGCTGCTACCCCTGCAGCACCTTCTGTCAACCTCCTCTGGGTGCTCCAGCTGTTGTCTATTGCCAGCAGCCACATACTTCTTCATCATTTCTTTCCTTTCTGGTCCTACTCAAGTTCCTTCTAGGTTACTCTACCTCCCATAACCTCAGAGTCTTTCAGCTCTTTTTGCTGTTGTTCTCTAGGTTTAACTTCATAATAACCTGAGGCCTACAGCTGCTCCTCATTAATATCCTCATACTCATTCCCTTTCCATTTCCTGTCATCATTCCTACTCATTTTCAGAAAGGGAAAAACGTGATATTATTCATTGTTCCAGCGGTTCCTTTGAGAAATGAATAGAGAAATCTATCTCAAAATCCCTGAATCAGACTTTGAATTCTGCAGAAACACTGAAAACACATTTGCTAAGAACTTACAGGTTCAACTTGAGTAGAACGCTTTTCTCTATGCTACACTCTTCTAGAGGGCTCACTCTGCATCATAGTACCTCTTACATGCAGAATAAAAAGGTACCATATCTAATGAGTTGTTCACCAATTTTACTGATGTTTTTCCAAATTCCTTGTATTCTCAGACTGAAAAAAATAATCATTTTGTATCAATAATTTCAAAGAATAAAAACTATACAAAAAAGCAAAATTTAACCAACTCAGACTACCTTGTAGGTTGACATAAAAACAAAATCCAAAAGAATTTATGCTTCTAAGTATTTCACAGGGTAAGGAGAGAAAGACTTAGCTTTTCTTTTTGTATTGTTAACTGCAGTCTCCCAACCCAGACTACTTAACAGCAAGGCAAGGCAGGCTTTTCTCTTGGGACATCATTGTTGCATATACGTTCCAGATAAGGCAAAAGAACAAGTTGTTTGGAAGTCTACTGCTCCTTCCCCTTCAAAACATAATAAAACAGCCTAGAAAAAGAGATACTGAAATCTTTACACTTAAAGGATGTTCTTAATTTTCATTTAAGATATGTGTAGTCAGGATTAATGCAACAAGATTGGTTTAGAAGCCCAAAAAGCATTAAATATTCAAACATCTAAAAAGCTTTAAGCAAGTTTTGGATTTCTAAATTACTCATATATATGAGTTTTCTGAGCCAGAAGTAAACAGTTTCACAATGTGTTTTTGAATATAGAATTTTAATCTTCTCCATCATGCATACAAACAAAAATCCTTAAAGCTTTTAGATCGTTTTACTAATACTTCACACCAATACTTTCCATTAGGTTCTACTGAGAGAGACTATGACAACTGAAGTTTCAAATAAGAAGGCAAATAAAATCTGTTACTATCCAAAGGGAAAAAAAAGTAGCTAAAATGAGCAGCCTTAAAGCTCAAGAGAAAGAATAAATTATCCTCTTCTTAAACTGGCAAACAACATACATCACTGTAGTGTCTATCTAATCTCCTTCTGAAGTCTATTTAGTTATTTGTTCAGTCACAGCCAGCACATGTGTAAAATTTGTATTAATTAAAAAACCTTTAAGACATTTTTCTATTTCTAGGTTTACAGACCCCATGTTCATCATCCAACACGATTAAGAAGCAGCAGCTCACTAAATCACCACAGAAAAAGAAGAGTAGAAACATTCATTTCAAAACTTCTGACAGTACAAAACCGTTTAGAAAAATCATAGCTAGTACTCACTGACACTACCTTTGTGAGCTCACCCTCAGCTCATAAGACTCAGACCCTAAAAAAATGGAAATCAGATCAATTTTCCAAATACACAGAGATGAATTTCAGAAATAAATGCAGAGACTTCAGTTAAACTTCACACATATTTTGTTCCTAGTATTCGCTATGAACTGAGGTTAAAATTTTATCTTTGTAAGACTATGTGCAAGTACCAGAACATCCACCCATTAACATTGGATCACCCTGTACATACTGCCAGGGTATATGTATATAATTTGTAGTATAACCAACTACAGTAAAGTCAAGCCACCTTACATTTGTGTCCTTGTCCTCCTACTAGCTTCTGAAATTGTGGACAAACTCGGTATTAGATTTTTAAACTAGTCTCATCATTTCAATACTGTATATTAAACTTGGCTCATAATCTACCACATATGTAATAGAGCTCATAGTAGTTTTTAATTCTTCTGGTTTTGACACAAGGAGTCAAATTTTGGCATCATTCTACAACAAATAACACATTACATTGTTGAAATTTCAACTATTGCATGTAAGGCTCTGACAACTTACAAAATAGCTCATAATGCAAATTTCTAGTCAATGAAAAATGCTTTAAGTAAATTGATTCTGGGTATAGGATCCTTACTTAAATCCCCATGCCTTTACTTTTTAACTACATTTTCCAAAAAATTGTGCTGGCAGCTTTGCAGTTGAATGTGTTTAACTAGCTTGTGAGTAACACATGAACATAACTAAGACATAAGAGCTATGTAATTAGGTTGCATCAATATTTTTCAGCAGAACTGTAAAATACCTACAGCCAGCTGAAAATAGTTTTAATTAGGACAGCACATGCATCACAATGCCATAAAATGCCAGAACTGTTGTTTTACTTGAGCAAGTTCAATTAAAAACAAAACAAATACACACATCCTTACCGGAATAGCTGTTACCTCTCTCATACACCAAACAGCAGATACTGAAATCTAGCTTGTTTTCCCTTAAGTAACTTACTCATTCAACTTGTTTAATGCCACTGAGACCATAAGCATTTTCAATTTAAGTAATATAGCATATCAATTCTTGAAGTTACTTGAAGTTTGAGTCATCCCAAGTCAAATTCCTGAATTATGCTGGGTCTAATTCAAAGCCAGTACTACAAGTGCCTGCCCACAGATGTTTTTGCCCACAATGATTGTTAAATTACAGGTGGAAATCATAAAAGATATCAGGTTAGAGAGATCTTTTATCAGATATGTATGCACGGCAGTAAGAAGGAATTAATCTCACAAATGGAAAAGCTGGTCCAAGTGTTTCCACAGAACAGAACAAAACTTAAAGAATAAAGTTAAAGATGAACACACTTGGTGTGGAGTTGGTAGAAGGGTAAAGGGGAGAGAGATCAGATGTTAGTGGCAAATTAAGAGAAAATAGAAACTAACATGACACTGGGGAAGCAGCTCTCCTCTGCTCTTCCAGGTGGTCCTGGGCTTGTTTACTGATTGTCTTCTTAAAGAGTTATTCCAACCACCTCTCAGAATAGAAAAATAATAATAATTAAAAAGCTTTTTCTCCTAATAATCCCTACCAGTAGTAATTTAATAAAATTCAAAGCCGTGTCAGGGCTGAACAGCCATTAAATGCAAGGAAAACAGCAGATTTCTAGTAGACGATACCTCATATTAGAGAGCAGTGTTTAGAGCAGCAAAAATGCATACACTTGTTCAAAATATAGATGATAATATAAATACAAGAGGAAATAAAAATATTATAAGAATTCAGGAATGTGGATAAGAAATATGAGTAGAAATAAAAGCGTAAGGATATAATGCCCTTCATCTTACTAAACCATGGAGCAACACAGCGAAAGGAAGTTACGACCTTCTCACTTTGTTCTCTTTTTCCTGACATTTCTTCTGCCAAAGAGCATTATGTGGCTGTAAGATGTATTCCCCCATTAGATACTCTGCAGAACAGAGGTGCAGAAAAAAGATTTAGGCCATCACTGCAGTTCACTTTCCTGTGTCCTGATGGTTTTTGTTTTTGTTGTTTTAATAAAAAGGAAGCTTGTTTTCCATTTCAAATACAAGCCCGTCAGAATTTTTCTCTTATTTTCTCTTTGTAACCCAATATGCAACAGACCTACTGTTTTCATTGTAAATTTATTTTATGCAAGTAAAATGAAGAGAAATTGGGTGCCAGAAGACTTTTTCTATTCCTCCTGCCTGACAGTAGCCTTCTAGTTCCTACTTGCCTAATAAATCCAATGGGGATTACAAATAGAACTGAGAAAATCTAGGTTCCTCATGTAAATTTGAACACCTAATATTTACCTTAGTCTTGTCATACTCACTTCTATTAGTCTTGCACTAAATTAAGCTACTGATAGCAACAAATAAAGTTGGAAGAAAACAATAAAAAGATAGAACAGAACTAAAACTAGTTTTCTATTTCCCAGGTCCCTAAAAGGACCAAGAATCAGAGATGCTCATCTCCAAGGTTAATCATTTCTGTGTATTTACCTATGATCACTTGATAATTTCAGCAGTAGAAACAGATGCTCACAGAACTAGGTGAATTTTGCATGTCACAAGCTCAATCTGATGAGACCAAATCCTTTTTGGATCTGACCCACTATGCCATTACATTCCCAAAATACTGAAAGTAGACATCCTTCCTCTCAAGCCCTCCCACCCCCAACCCCAGGGTATCAGTGTTTAACAGTAAGCTCTAAATATGTTTACTTCATAAAAGCCAGTAGAAGGCTTACAAAAACAATTTCAACATGCTCTTTTGTAGTATTTACGAACCCACTCAAAAAAAGAGGTGATTGAAATGAATGTGGTTGTCTAAGACATCACTCAGGAGAACAGTGAATAAACCTGAATCATTCTGAATTACTTGAGTAAAAATGGCAATAAAAACAAGATAGATTTTTGCAACTGTGTTGTATTTTATATAATACTGCACTTTAAAGCTCTGGAATGGTTGTGCTGAATTTATCTATGCTTGGCAAGATGATTTATGATTTTATATCATTATAAATAGTTCAAAATTTGAATACATTTGTACTGGGTAGAATTAAAACTTGTGAGTTCTAGTAGCGTAAACAAAATTGAATAATGGTTTAGCAGTTTTTAATGTACCAGATAAGATTATCCGAAATATGGGGAAAGACTTTTATTTTCAAGTATATCCTAAGAACACAATCAGAGTATCAAATATGAATCAATACATCTGGCCCCCTATAAATTCTTAGTAGCAGGATAACTGCTTTCTGAAAACATTCTGGTAAAATACTTCCAGAACCCCTATCTTCTGTGTTCCCTCCTGTCCTTTTCTCACTAGTTCCCCAAGGTTTAGCAGTCTGATAGTGTGTGTGTGTAATAAAAGATGTCATCTCTTCCCTTCCTTAAAGGAGACATCTGTGAGCCAGGTACGTAAGTCTGTGTGCCCAATATATTGCTGTCCCAGACATTCCAACTTTCAACTTCCAGAGGTGTCTAGAAAGCTGAATATTCATCCATCAATTTTATCACAAATTCCTACGGTTGTAGTCAGCACTAGGCAGCAGTTTAAGATATTATTCTTAACTGGGGGTGGGGAGATATATATATAAATGGTTTTCTTGTTTGTTTCTGGCTTAAAATTTGATCTGTTTTAATGAGACAAAATTGACCAATAATACCATTGGTATATTACCTTAAAGACAATTTCTTCCTTGTTCATAAAGTCTATATGCAAAAATTGCTTTTCCTGTCCAATATTAATATCAGTCATGTGATCTGCCTTAAAAAGTTCATACTTCCAGTTGATATCTTCTCAAATGGTTAACTAGTCACTGAGCACTCAGAAGACAGACAGAACTGTAATTGTGTAACACAAATGTATTTAAACTTCAATTTACTATAGATGTTGAATTATTTATCAGGAAGTTTTAAAATTTCAAAGAACTAATAAATTCAACTGATTAAGCATCAGCTATTAAAATGTGATTACGCCATGACTCAACACAACATTATATGTCTCATCCACACTATATATTTCTTGTTGAACTTTACTTTTTGCTAGTGAACTAAAACTGAAAGTAATCAATTGTTT
Organism: Cygnus olor; assembly: GCF_009769625.2. Lineage (NCBI taxonomy): Eukaryota > Metazoa > Chordata > Aves > Anseriformes > Anatidae > Cygnus > Cygnus olor. The sequence continues at coordinate 24,445,691 of NC_049172.1, forward strand.
TCTGTATCTTGTGCCTTCGTGCACACCACTGGAACTTCTAGGATATAGAACCACAATCAGGTCAAATAAAGTTGCACCTAAACCAACATTTACACAAAGATGTATTGCACAACACTTGAAATGCAGTAAAAACAACCTAAGCCAAGCTATCAGCTAGAAGGTTTAATTCTTCCTCACATTCCTCAAATCCCACACGCTTTTCCTGAAAGATTCTTTTAAGCTTAAAAACTGGTGGAATACTGCTGCTCAGCACAGTTCTTGATGTTAAGATTAAGGAATAGCTTGATGTATTTCATCATTTGTCTAAAAATTTGTATCATATCAAAACTTTGTCAAGAGGAAGACCAAACATGAGGAAAAATTAAAAAGTACATTTTAGACGTTACATGAGTTTTCCCAAACTAGCACGGAATAGGGAAAAAAAATTATCTTCTCTCCTGAAAAAAGTGATTTAGTAGATTATGCACGTGGCCAGGAGTCAACTACGTGTATCTGCATAAAATGACAGTCTCCATTTATTTTATTGAACTATATACCACAGAAAGATTGCAATAGGTTACACTGATGAAGCTTGTACCAGACTTGAGAAACCATTCTGGATTTTGATGGATTGTAAGGGTCATCTTTAAGTAGCTAGATAGATACAACTTAAAATAGCATTGTCTTCTCTTTCTGTATATCTACAACATCAGGCTGGATAAGCCTTGGTGGCAAACATTTCCATTTTTAATCTTCATTGGAGCAAGCTATAAAATCTCTAGTAAGAGATTTGACCTAGCCTTGTAGCAGCAAATCAGGGCAAAGGCAATACAGAGAAAACATGACATTGTCAGACTGACATACAAGCTGCATTTAATAACCCACATTATAGAGAAGTTCATCATGCTGTTGCTAGTCGCTTCAGATTATTTTGATGAATCTGAATAAAAGTAAATGCAAATACACTTATAGCTCTCCCATTTACTATAGCACAACTTATTGTATCCATAGTTGGTTCCAGGGGCAGTTATCAACAATAGGAAATATGTATCCTAGCCAGAAAGGTCAGGTTGGAGTTGGTAAGAAAACAATTCTCTTGGCTTCACTACAGACTATGGTAGGCACAAGAGTAGAATTTATATGAGCACTGCTACAAGCAATGACAGCATGAAGGGTTTCATCATGAATAAAATTGCTTGTATAAATCCCATGGCAAAACAAACTTTCCTTTCAGGAATTAGCACCCCTGAACTTATTGATTTGTTTAGAATTATGTTCTGTTTAATTCAAAGTAATAGTTCTAATAACCATACACAAAATAGATATGATTCTCTTTTCAACTCTTCTCACAGTTCCCTTCTGTGCTCCATTAAAGCAACATGAAATATGAGATATTCCATAAAAATTTATAAACATATCTGCAAGACACTTATGGTTTACTTCTTGTCTGTTTCTAGAATAACTTGTGCTTATGTCTTTAGGTCATCTCACCAATATCTCAGTAATGTCATGTATATCCTAAACACCATCACACTGCTGAGAACAAGGAACATCCTCCTGCAGATCTCCATCCCTTTAGAAGGAGCACACTAATCAGCACATTACAAACCTGATAAAACACAAGTAAAATTCATATTTAAAATGAGTATGCTTAAAAAGAAACAATAAAGATAATCCTTTATTTTTTTGTGTTTTATTTAAAGGGAAAAAAAATAAGTTTTATCTTGTGTGGAAGATAATTACTGGTATATTAGCAATAATCACTTAATGATTGGTCTGACAATTTCATATCAACTTAACGGTAAAAACAAATATCTCATTCAAACTACAATATTGATATCACATTTTCCTGTTACCCAAGGTACTTAGCAAAAAAATATTCCCCATCAAAATATAACCACCAAGATTATAAAGCAGAGATTTCATTCCTCATCTTACTGCAGGAAGTGTGCTGCCATTGCTTTAGCTCATTGTTTTTTGCTATTCACTTCCTTTTCTAGACGCAAAATCAAGAGAGTTAATCAAGGGCCATTAGGTCAGACATCTCCTAGAATCATAGAATAATGAGTTGGAAGGGACCCACAAGAACCATTGAGTCCAACACCTGAGTTCACACAGGACCACACAAAAATCAGACCACAGCTCTGTACTTTGCTTTTCTCTCTCTACCCTTAGGTGCTGTTGGTGGTTTTGTTAGTTTTAAATTACTAGGTCAGTATTCAAAACAGAAGATATTTATAAAGTGGAACAACCTTCTCCCCCAAATTCTAATCTAATGCAGCCACCGTACACACCATTCTCTCCTGTCCCCCTTCCCAGGCTGAAGGGAAATGTGACTACCACTTAGAGCAGGCCAGAAGGCGGCAAAGGTCTCCTCTTTTTTTTTTTTTCTTTTTTTTTGATTCTCTTCCAATACAGAAGCCATAACAGAGAAGCATTGCTAAAGTTATGACAGAATATCAAATATCCTTTTGCCAAGGGAGATGTGCACGGGACATGACATAAATAGCACTGACTGCCTTAGGGAAATGGAAAGGCTATTCTATAACTGAAATACCTGGCAATTTCTGATTATGTTCCCCTGCTTATTGGATCTTTTGGGATTTCAGTTTTTGATACCATTTCTCACAGTATACTTCTGGACAAAGGATACAGCACACAAGTAGACAAGTACATAATAATGACGGGTGAGCAACTGGCTGACAGGTTGCACTCAGAGGGTTATAGTAAATGAGGTTATATCAGATTCTGCTTTTTTTTTTTTTAAATAATAAAAAAAAAAGTTAATTTCAGCTAGCCTGCCTAACATGGCAGCACTGCCCTGCTTTTTCTGCACAAGTTTCAATTATCAGGGGAAAATTGAGTATCTGAAATGAAGACGCAGTTCAGTTCACTAAGTTTGCTGTTATAGACCTCACTCTACCACTGTTTTGTAAAATAGACTAATAGCAACTAGTCAAAAATATTTTTGAAAAGTTAATATTTTTTTTCCAATTATTACATGCAAAGGACAGTTCCAGCAACTAGACTACCATAACTCTGGCGCCTTCTAAAATATTAACATGTTAAGCATTTAAGTAGAGGAAAAACATTTATTAAATTAGCATTTCCACCAGTTTAAATAACGACAAAAATCTGTTTTTCTGTGCTGTTCACACATGGAAATGTTGGAACAAGAGGGAGTTCTGGTCATTACAGCTCAAGTCCAAAAAAAGCCATGGACTGCATACTAGTTGGCAGTATAATCTGTAAAGCAGCCTGCGGCTGAAGATCTATGGTTAATGAGAAGTCTTACTTCAGCAAAAGGCAACCTTAGGTTAAAGTCATTTGCAAAGCTTTATAAAGAGTTGCATACATAAAAAACTGCCTGTGGGATTAAAAACAAACAAACAAGAAACCATGCAAATAAACATGTATCATATCAGATTCTGTGTAGCAGAAATACTAAAAAAAATATATATATATATATTTCTCCATTTACTATCCCACAGGCTAAAGCCTGATTTCAGGTTGGCCCTGATTGCATTATTTCCAAAAATGGCAACAGTTGAAGGCTAGTACGTATTAGGCTGAACAGTGAGCAAGTTCTGTTGTCAAAGCAAATGGGGAACAAACACAGACAGAAGCAAAACCAAACAAAAAATCCATCCACTTATTTCCTTCTTTGCTGTGGGCTTTGAAACTCCCTCTTCTTTCTTCCCTGCTTTCTCTTGGTTTGATCTTTGAGGCTGTGAACAAATCTTAACCTTAAGATGAAAATGTAGTTTTCTTCTTTAATTAAATAAGACTTCCTTCAGTTACCAAACAGCAATGCAAATGTCTACAAAAAAAGAATGTTGCAGCAAAACCTTTCAGTTGTATTAAAAACAAAAACCTCACACTAGTAAAACACTCACGCATCTTTCAGTACGGTTTCAAAATGCTCCTAAACCAATCTCATTACTAACCTTCCAATGAAAACACTGTTCATTTGTTAGAATATCATCTCCTGGGGGAGAGATATGAAAAAAAAAGAAAGTTTTAACAAATCACAAAAACAAAAAGATGACAAAACCATGATCACACGAAGCATTTGCACTGGCTGTGAAAGAAGCTCCAAAATGATCTGTCTGATCATGAAATGAAATCTCTTTGAAATTCATTAAGTCAGACACTATCAGCCCAATATGGCAAATCTGACTCAGGCAAAACTGTCACTGACGTCAGTGAAAGCTTTGCCTTCATGAAAAAGTGAGAACGGATTTCACGACTGGAACCTAGTTGTGTTTCATTTCATTACCATCTTATTTCACAAGGAAAAAAAAGCCATTAAAATCAAAATGATATTCTGTTCTGAAAGGAAAACTGCACATCCACAGAACAAGCAGGGTATGAACCGCAGTAGAATTTCATTGTGGCCTTTATTTTAACTTTCCGTTAGATGTCAGAATGGTGCAGAAATCAACATATATTTTCTTTATGAGTGTTGACTTCTCTCAAACTGATTTATGAAAACAAATCTGCTACTAGAAGTGCTGTAGGGTAGACAGAAGGTTTTAGGGAAAACACCAACACACTAAAAAGGCTAAGAAAAATAGGCAAGAACAACACAAAACAAAACAGTGTAGGAGTGCTCAAGCATTCAAGAATTTCTTAAAAATCTTACAAACACAGAAGAAGCTATCCCATTCACACTTTGGGTGAGTGTAGAATAAATAAATGTATATTAGGTATTGAATTCTGGAAAGAAGTCTTTTTGGTTCAACTAATAGTTGGCATTAGAGTCCTTCATCTGTCTCTTGATTTTCAGGAATTCAGTCTTACATCTTCTCTTAACTAGCAGTTAAGCTTAATTATTTCAAAATTAACAGCTCTACTAGCACACTGTATGATAGTTTATAAGACCTTTTTGTTAAAAGTAAGATTTTGCAAACCCATTTTTGGTGAAAAATAGATATTAATATCTTTATTTTCAGAACTTATGAATTTCTGAAAGATTTATCTTAGAATTTGAAACTGCCAACAATTTAACTTGAAACTATTTAATTTCCTCTGTATTCATTTACCAAAACCTGTCTCTTGATAAGAGCTCATAATGCAAGAATATTCACATGGAAGTTCAGACGTAGATCAGATCTGAGTCTAGGATTACAAATTCCTCAAAACACAAGCAAAGAAATCATAGTCATGCAACATAACTGAAACCAAGTTTAGAAAAAAGATCTTGAAAGTATTTTTATCTGTTTTCCTTGTGGGGCAGGGGGTGGGGGCAAACCTCCAAACCCCGTACCTCAGTAGTATCTACCTTTAATATAATAGCTAGTTGCTCCTTAAAGCAATTTACTGTACTGCTGCTGAAAAAATAGAATTGTTCAGTTGGAAAGGACCTTCAAAGATCATCTAATCCAACTGCCTGGCACTTCAGGGCTAACCAAAAGTTAAAGTGTGCTATTGACAGCATTTTCAGTCTCTTCAACTCTGACAGGCATGGGGCATTAACCACATCTCTAGGAAGCCTGTTGCAGTGTTTGACCGCCCTTAAGGTAAAGAAATGTTTCCTTATATGTAGTTTGAACCTCAGCTGACACAGCTTTGTGCAATTCCCAACTGTCCTGTTATCGCTTCCCAGGGAGAGGAGACCGGCATCTCCCTCTGCTTCCCCTCTTCAAGAAGAGGTAGGGAGCAATGAGGTTACCTCTGAGCCTCCTTTTCTCCAAACTAGACAACCTGAATGTCCTCAACATCACCTCATAGGACATGCTTTCCAGCCCTTTTACCAGCTTTGTTGCCCTCCTCTGGATGCATTTAAGGACCTTAATATCCTTTTTATATTGTTGAGAGCAGAACTGAATGCAAAACATGCATATATAAAAACATACGGGTGTATATGAAGTTATATTTTCATTATTTTTCTGTTGCTTTTTCACACTAGCCAGAGAGTCTTTTTCCCATCCCAGATACAGTTATTCAGGGATTTCCAAGTGGAGGATCCACTCAATTCACCGTAAGCTGTAATGCCATCACACCTGTGTGACCAACACATGATCACTAATTCTTGAAGAAGTGGTCAGCCACACATTGCTATGAACTAGCTCAATTTTTCACTACAGTCACTAAACTGTAATGAGTAGATCCTCTTTCAATAATCCTGAACACAGCTAAATTGGTTTTATGATGATCCACATCTCTGGGAATTAAATGGGTTTTACCCAAGACTGTACTTCAGCTCTCCCATTCTGGATACAGGAAAGCAGAGATTTCAGTTATTCAGCTCGGAACTTGGTTCATTTCTGTTACAACCTCAGAGTTGGAAACTGCCATAACACCTGCAATATGTGAAGATCTGTCAGTTTTGTTCATTTTACAAATCTGACCCATTTGCCATTCTGGTGGGAAGTGGTGTCTTCATCCACACACATTACTACAAAGATTGTTTCTACTTACCATAGATGATGGTTAACCACCACCCTTCGAACAGACATCCTGCTGAACACATTGAAAAAGTCATGTCAGATAACATCCCATCCATGTAAAGAGATTTTACAAATTCATAGCACATTAACAGTTTTCCCTGTTACAGTACTACTTCAAAATTGGCAGTTAGGCAACATGGTGTCAGCAACCTCAAGTGTGACACCATATGTCAGGACTCTGTTGGAATTAACAATAACAGATAAATGCTTGCAATCTCTAGCATGCACAGGCTCCTGAGTGCACAGGGAGTCAGTACGCATGAATTCTTACAGGCGTTGAAGAATTCTCTCCAAGGTCTTTGTGAAACTTTGCATTAAAAAACATTTACACCATCCTGGAAAAGAAAAATAAAAAAAATACAGTGAAGGCATTTGGATGCTTGCTTGCTATTTTTTTTTTTTCCCTCTACATCTCAGTTGAAAAGCTAATGTAATTGTACTGGGAATTACCTTCAGAGATATAAGCCATTAAATACTTGAGCAGTTTCTTCTTTGTGCAAGGACGTTTTGTGAAGATATTTTGGTACAGTCAAGTCTTATCTGATAAAAAGATAAGATCTTATCAAAAACAAATTCAGTCCATCAAAAAGCAGTTTTCCTAGTTTAAATATTTTTAAAGTGCATTCAGCATCTTTCCATTGCTCTTTATTTTTTTCCATTAGATTTTTCCTACCTACCATGCAGCAGACAATAGTGCTAAGAAGAGAATTAGCCTATGATTATGCAAAGTCATTTCATGTCTCTTCCTCCTAAATTTTAATTAGAAACATGTACATATACTCGTAATTTTCTTCAACAAGCTGTCTGTATGTTTAACAGTAATAAAAGATATGTTCACCATCACAAAAAGCTGAAAGATATAGTCATTTTTTGGCTGCTTTCCATTGGAAGAAGAGTAACACCTCCAAGGGGGAAAAATATGGAAAAAAAAAGAAATATTATCGTTGTCTGTTCACTTTGGCAAAAGCAGGTACACGTGCATCATGATGATTTAGTGTCCTCAGTAGTTTGGTGCTAAAACACGGTTTAAATTAACTTCCATAAATTAAGAGTTACAATATCATCTGGAAATTTATCTGGCATTATTTGTATGCTGGAGAGGAGAGGTCTAGTTTTAAGCTTAGTGTTAAATATCAGTGTTTAATACAATGTTCATATTAAATCTTTCACAAACTTACATTTGTAAAATCAGATGATTTTAGAGATCTTGCTGACATCCTCTTTATTATATTGTGGTTTTTAAATAGAACAAGATAGAGAGGGACAAAGCAGTTTGGCAGGACCATGGAGGCTGGAGCAACTGACATCTGTTTCAGGAAAAGATTTTTACCCTCAGAACTAACAAATCTTGGTGTTTCAAGGAAAAAAAAAAAAAAAAAAAAAAACTAGTTCATGCTAAGTTGAAAACTTACAATATTTGTTTAAAAAGTTCATGTTAAGAAAGCTTTTAATATTTTAATTATTAAGCAAGAGAAAAAAATTCAGAGGAAACTTTGGACGAGAATGAATTCAAGGGTCTCTTCATATATATTTGTACAACAAATGAATAGTGCTTTAATCTTCACAAAGTTAATACACCAAAAATGGTTGACAACGTTTTACTAGATTGAGGGACTTTAAAATTTGTAAAGCGACCTCTGTGACTGCTCTTATTTCTCTGTTGCTGAAAATTCATGTAGTTTATACAGATATAAAAAGCCTCAAGTAAGATTTTGAGGGTATTGAATTATCAATTCTAATTATTGAATTATCTTATGAGTATTATACTACGTAATTGAGAGACAACTGGCAATTTGTAGTTTTGCTCACTTCCCAAACAGTGAAAAGCTCATGTGAGGTATTTTAATCACTACTGGTCATAAATTAGAGTTGACTTTGACAAGTAGCCATGAAAACAAAACAAAACAAAAGAGTTCAAAACTATCCTCCTAAGACAAAGTCCTTTAGCCTTAGCTACATTCCAATAAACACAAATCTTTCAGAAGTCACTGACAAGAAGTATCATCATCTAAAAATGGTTAGCATGAGTCCTAGCACAACAAAATTATTGCAAAGGCTATATATTTTATGCTAGGATATTCACAATATGCTGAAATTCCTCCCATTTGCCTTTTTTTAATAAATAACAATTACAAAAGAATAATTATTTATAATAAATTAAAATAATTTAAAGTGACATTTACACAGCTTGATACATTTGCATACAATAGCTAGATCTTAAATATTTGAACACTGCTAAAAAAGAGAGGGGTGACACAGCCATCTTATTGACTGCAGTCTCACTTATCACTGGTCCTGGAGAATAATTTATTTTTAGATAAATATTTCAAAGATATGACTTTTGCCTGATTTACGGCTGGAAAAATCTGGTTCACTGCAATGAATCCCAAGAAATCTGTTTACAGATTTTGTAAGGATCCAAACATCTCAGAGTTTATTCTCCCCTTCCCCCCTCCCCACACCCCCCGGCTCCAGTTTCACAAGACGTCCACAGTGTATTTAACTTCAGATGTCATTTACACATGTACCATTTCCATAAAAGGATTTTATTGCCAATAGTCATCAAATAGCTTTGTTATCAGTTCTAATAGCCCAATACTTCACTGTTTTACACTTGTTTCACCTAAACGCTTTTGGTTATTCAAAGCAGGCTCCCAGAGGTGTATAGGAATGTATAATAATTAGAAAACATCTTTTCTGCAGAAATAAGCCAAAATGAATAAGCCTTTAAGAAAGAGCACTGTAAAGCAAAGGTCACATGCTGGTTATTTTGAATTGAAGTTCTTTTCAAAGCACACTGCATGATCTCCCTTTTTATCAATTTTAAATACAATAATTTAAGTAGTACATAATAGTAAAATCATAAATGCCAGGTTAAGTCTAAATATATTTCTGAAGTCTTTGTCCTTTCTCTGCACCAGTTACACATAACAAGAGAAAAATCTGTGCATGATGTTTTAACATTGAAAGAAAACTACTTATCATAGTTGAAGACTGTGTTCTTACAGGTATTTGTTTAGATGTTTTGAACAGTGGAAACGCTTTATATCTAATTTTTAAGCACTGTTTGAGGTATACATGCTTTAATAGTAGGGTTTACTCCAGTCATTGCTAATACTTGTGAGATACTGAAATAGGCTGTAAAACAAGGAAACTATTTAGTAATGCCTAAGGAAGTATAAAAGTGTGATGCTTTTAAGACGACGATAAGCAGCTTTGGATGTTATTTTATACATATGTATTAACACTTCTTTATTAATACAACACTTATCCTTGTTTTCTCCAATTGCTCCTGAACAGTGTGAAAAATTTGTCTGTTCTTACTGCTGCTGAGTACTGCTCAAACTTAGTGGAGGTAGCAGCTGTCTACCCCTTAAATGAATTTTGTTACTGTATCTTCCAATAAGGTTTTCTAAATGGATTTTGTAATTTATTTATTTATTTTTTTCTAAATGGATTTTTTCTAAATGGATTTTGTAACTTTTGCTAGAAGATTTCAATACAGCAAAAGTATTTTAGACCTTTCTCTAGCAGAAGGATCTTGATATTCAAGAAAAATGAGTAATATTTCCAGCTTGTCGTGTCTTATATATTACAAATGTGATTTCTTCTCTACATCCAGCATTAGGGCTCTCAACAAGCTGGCCTGATGTCACGTGTATATTCAGCCATTCAGTTATGCCAAGAAGGTGGTAAAAAAAGAATAAAATCAAATAGTAATGCCATATAACAAATTTTGAAAATATAATATACGTTTTCCAAAATAGATAGCATTGCTATATCCAAAGGATTCATAAACACTTTCAAGTAATAAAATCCAGTTCTTTTGCTGACTTTTGTATTCCATCTATTTCCTTAAAAGTGGCAGGCAGCACTGCCAAAGAGCTTGAGACAAGAAAAGAACTGTTGACACTATTGGTTGCAATCCGTATTCCTGAAGACTCTATTCTAACCCTACTGAGGCCAAGGAAATGCACAGCAGTTTAATTTATTTTTGCTATTACTGCCTCTCTGCTCCCTTGGTAATAGGTCTTACATTGCTAGTAATCCTAATTGGTGATCCGACATGCTACATTTGTAATGCAAGGTTACTGACACTGCAATTTTTCATCCAACTCCTCTTATTCCAAGGAACAGGTCACAGAGACTATTTAGCTCTGTGCATTCACATCTCCAGATTGAAAATATGAATCTCTTCAACATCACTTCTGCATATAGACAAAGTATTAAGAGATTTGAACTTGCTCCATCTGGGTCTTGTTGGTTCCAAGACCTTACACCCAGGAGAACTACAGGCATCTTTCTCATATGTCTCTCTCATCTGCAGGGCACATGAGTTTTTGATGAAAACATCAGCAAGAAATAGCTTTACTGAGAAAGAAGAGTGGAAATACCAAAAATGTACTTTCGTCTTCAACCCTAATTACATTTTTCTTGCTCTAATGCGCACCCACTTGGTCCTTTCCATCTTTCAAGTTAGTGTCTTGTGACCTCCTCTCACAGACTGTTAGCATGTGAAGAAGGAACAGCAGGATTTGTAGCTACTTGCACCACTTCTTTTGCGAAAACCATAAATAATTGAGGTAGTGATAATAAGTTGATCTTATTAATTCTGATACTTGTAGAGTTGTACAAGGTGATTAAGTACAAGGTGATTAAGTATGTACAAGGTGATTAAGTAAGAGCTTCCCCTAAGAATCACCTGGCAAGACAGTTTTCTCACAGAAAAGCAGTGACTGAAGTGATGCTGACTACATAAAAGGTAAATGAAATGATAAAATGCAGTTTTTAACCTTCTCCAGAAAAAGCGTGCAAGATTTGAACATGGGAAACAATCAAATACAGCTTCATTGGAGTCAAGACTTGAGAATTCTTAAGTGCTGCAACCCTTTGTTTCAAAATTAAATCCCTGAGGTGTGTGGTCATGCAAAATATATCTTTATTGGGGGTAGACATATAGAATATGCATCCTTCCCATTTATAATGAAATCAAATAGTGTTTTACACACCAAAAATTTAGAACTGGTATATGTTAGCCAGCTGGAGACTACACATTTAGTTTTCCTTATTGATGCAAATACTCTATTCTATAATCAGCCCTATAGCAGCAAAATATGACAACCAATTTAACCTTTTTTTGGTGCCTTTTTTTTTTTTTTTTAAACTCACAGTAAACTCCATTTGCAGTAAAATACATTCCCTTCCACAGCATAGCTCCTAAATGGAAACAATAACTATTTCGTCCCCCCTTAACTGCAAAAATGGAGCTAATAATCAAGAGATATTTCCATATTTTTGGAGTGCATCTGTGAAGGTGTAGTGGGTTTGCGGGGCAAGGTTTTGGTAGTGGGGGCTGCATGGGGTGGCCTCTGTGGGGACCATGGGTGAGCAGGTGACCTGGTAGGAGCTGCTTACAGCGGGGGACCCATGTTGGAGCAGTTTGCTCCTGACAGACGGACCCTGTGGTACAGACACATGTTTAGAGCAGTTCTTGAAGAGCTGCTGCCTGTGGATAGCCCCTGCAGGATCAGCTCAGGAAGGACGGCAGCCTGTGGGAGGGAACCCCTGTTGGAGCAGGGGAAGAGAGTGACCGAGAAGGAGTGGTGGAGGCAAAGTGCTACAGACTGACCGCAACCCCCATTCCCCTGTGCCACTCAGGGGGAGGAGGTGTAAGAGAGTGGATGGGGGGAAAGGTGGTTTTGGTTTCTTTCCTTTGTTTCTCACTTCTCTACCCTGTTAGTAATAGGCAATAAATTTTACTAATCTCCCTACACTGAGTCCATTTTGCCTGTAACAATAATTGTTGAGTGATCTCCCTGCCCTTATCTCAACCCTTGAGCCCTTTGCTTGGTATTTTCACTCCCCTCTTCCTTTGAGAAGGGGGAGTGAGAGAATGGTTGTGGTGGATCTCTGCTGCCCACCTGAGTAAAACCATCACAGGAGGTCACTGAAAAGAATATGTAAGGTAGGTAATGATTTCCCATTTCTCAGGCACCTCAGTGGAAGCTCACATGCATCACTTCCAAACTTAAGAATACTAAAACTATGAGATGGTATGGGAACTTGCCAGAGTGACCTCCTGCCAACAGGAATGGAACTCCCCTTTCCATTTTATTTATTTATTTATTTATTTGTAAATGTAGAAAATAGATTAGATGAATATTTTCACCCTGAAGTAACTACGCATTTTGATGCTATAAGAACTCCAAAACAAACAGGTAAAATTATGGATTTCTAACATTCCCCTTCCCCACTTTTTGTCATGTCTCAGATTATTCTCAAGGATGTTATAGTCCACAATCTTACAGAAATTAGGAACTTTAAGAAGATAACTTGTTGTTTATTATCTGAACTATTGAAGTTACAGGAAAAGGCAGTCTGTGCAGTCTCAATGTTGTAACCATACCACATAAAAACATATTTTGAAATATCACTCTGAGGATATATAGCACAGCACCATTACCTCTCCCTAGGGCAGTACCACAGGGTACCTGTGCTTCACTGTGTCAAATGAATGGCAAAGCAAATGTTTTCTGAGTACATGTTTTCAGAGTACTTGCATGACCAGCATTGCAGTAACTGAGCAGGAATCAGTAAGATTCCTCCTCAATTTCTGAGTAGCTGTCCTCATGAACTGTTGAAGTTAAGAAATCTGCAGTTGACTTTATCTATTAATATAAAACCTTCAACTTGGGGGAAAAAAATAAATAAGATGATATGACCTTGAAATAGTTCTCAATTCCACTGTAATTTTATACTATTAAGTTTATCACAAGTGAATGAATGCAATTCTGTAAGTTCTCCATGCAGTCTGTTTTATGAAATTAATTACCCGAGTTAGCTCATATGCTTATTTTGTTAATAAGTAAGTCTCAAGATCTACATCAACGGTGCACAGAGTAGCTGAAGTAAAATTAATGTTACCATTAATTGTTATCATAATTGAAATGAAGTTGCAGACAAAAATGGTAATTTTAATATGCAAAAGATATACCATTCTGGAAGACAATGTGTTCTTATGGTTCATTTTCATTTTCTGGTTCTGAAGAATCTTTGAATTATTATGACTACAACAAAAAAAAATAAAATAAAAAAAAAATTGAAATTCTGTCCACTCAGTGACATCACATAACAGAGATGGTAGAAAATAAACATTTGAAACCACGTTATGGGTATGATCAATCATTAGTTCAGGATCAAGTGTTCTGTGTTTTTTAACCCATATTTCAGGCAGCACTTAACACTACATATATGCATGTTTAAATACTATCTGTACTCAAGAAGGTGCCTTCAAAACAAATACACATTTCTGGTTCAGGGCATGTAAGTGTTAATAAAACAGAAAAGAAACTAAATATTACAGTTTAGTAGCATATGTCTGTCATACCTACAATCCAAAGCAGCACATTCACTCCGAACTCCTACAGATGAGTGTCAGGGGGTCACACTAACCTCCTACTGTTGAAGCATCTGGGAGCACAGAGTTCAGAAATTCTATAAGTGGTCATCCAGGAACAAAACAACTGCAGTACAGGGTCAGAGGAGAGGTACTGAAGATAAACCAAAGTGAAAGCCAAATTTTTATTCATGTAAATTCTAAGAGTCAATTCAATGAAGTTCAGCTTCTAGATGCTTTAAAGGTGAGATACATCACACACATGATATATATAAGTAGCAAATATCGACTGCTGATGAGAGGCTTTAAAAAAAATACTATACAGTTAAAGAAGAAATTATCTGTTTTGTTTAACAATGAATGACAGTCTGGAAAGGAGATGAGTACCTTAGAGCAAGTCTTCAATTACAGTGCATTTGGAGGGGAAAAAGAGTTTCTCTCCTCTTACACTTGGTATACAATCATATACAAGTTATAAAGCATCAGTTAGCCTTTTAAGTCTGTGCTTTTTATTATTATTATTAAAAAATTTATCTTGTTAATGACTTCATCCATAACCCATGACTCCTACCAGAAGGAATACTTACGAAGTTATGTCTAAAAGGATGGAGCAATACACAAAGAATAAGAATTACATTGCAGTTGAAATGTGATAGACTGCCATTTCTGAAAATGAGACAGCATAGCCCAGATATCAGAATCAGTGATCAGGTCAGGAAGATATCATTACAGCTCTATGAAGACACCTATTGATTTCAAATTATAACCAGCTGTTTTCTTATCAGTAGATAAGAGGACTTAGAATTCCATAAACAAACAAAAATGATCACTTGGACACTGAAATGAACTTCAAAACTCCACTTTTGCAAAATATTGTTTTAAAACACGTACTCAACAAATTTAAAGAATTATTTCTAATCTAATATTTAATATTCTCAAGACTATGTATTATATGCATTTCTGCTCTAAGTATCGAAGAACTACACCATCACTTTAATGTGCCAGCCCTTAGAGAAGTGAGCATGAACAGACTTGTTCTGTAACACATATAAAATAAATCTTCTGAAGCAGGTGGATCTCATTTGTTCCCATTTTCTAAAATTAAGTGCTCCTTGCACAATAAGTCCTTTACGTAGCTTTAACATTACCTGAAAGCTTAAGCTCCCATAATTCTGTAATATTTTGAAGTTATATCCCTTTAAGATATAACTGCACTTCCATTCACCTCCTTCCAAGGGAGAATGAGGCAAGGGAAAGGCTTATTAGAAGGACTACCAAATAGATGCATTAAATTAATCAACAAAGCCAAAGAGACTGTACAGGACTACCTCCCAAAGCTTTCCTTAGGCCCCTCCACTTATAAAGCAATTTGTCACACACAAATAGAAAAAAGACAGTGAGTGGAAAGACAGAATACAGTTTCTAAAAGAAACCCTAGAGTCAATTATTGAAATATTCATACACACACCACTGTCAAGCTGCTGTAAGGCAGACGTATATACACACGCACACATTAAAAAAAAAAAAAAAAAAAAAAAAAAAACCTATTTTTAGTTGTATGGCCAAATTTCAGACCATGTTATGTCTACTCATAGGTAAGTGATTTCATTCTGATACCATTTTCTTGTTTGTTCAGTTCAGTTTACAGGGTTGCTCCTTGAACTTATGCTTGCTTCTACTTCCATACTCTTTGTATTCAGGTTAGAAGCATGATCACCTACACAGTCTCCATTCGGGGTAAAAGAAGGAAGAAAGGCAATATCAAACAACTCCTAGAAATAATTTTAAAATATAGGCACAAATCCAATACTGAGTAATGAATTGTATTACTAACAAACTATTCATCACATCACAAGCCTTTTCCAGTATGTATTCCCTTTCACTAGCATCTGGATTTCAGTGATGACCAGCACAAACTGAAAATACTTAGGGAGAGAGCATTAGATAAGAGAAAAACCAAGTACTATCAATTTATGTTTCAGGAAAAGATTAAAGTATAGAAAATAGAAAATTAAACAAAAGCCTTTTCACAAATTTGTTATGGATACTCTAAGTATGAAGTAAGGTGCAAGTCATTAAAACCTAAGTTAGGAGATAAAGTAACTTAACAATTAATACAATGAAACAAGCAAGCAAGGAAATATTAACAGTGTGGAAAAACCAAAATTCACATGCTTTTTCTAAACTTCCTCTCAGTTAAATCTCATCAGCTTCAGTACTGCCTCCCTGACCGTGCACAATAAGCTCCTTCACAGTGAACTCTAGTAGAAAAAGAAGAGATGACAGGATAGCAGAGACTTCCTCCAGACTCACCATACTCAAGTAGCACATGGTGCATCTACAAAATATCTGAACCAGTCCCCTAGCATTCAAAACTTGAATGAAGTTTTCTAAGTTTCAAGACATCCCTGGAATTTTTCAGAGAAACATATAAGAAAGAAACAGCAAGAAGTCAACCTTATAAGGCTTCCCATCCTAAAAGTCATTGCTATGTATGATAGGTCCCTGTACTACAAAAGTAGTCATAAGAGGAAAAATAAGAGAGAGAAAGCTACCACATAAGGCAACTTCAAAGAACCACATTACTAAGAAACAAGTTACTAAAAGAAAGAAAAAAATAGAAATAACAATCAACAAATACAAAACCATTATTTAATTACCTTCTTCAACTTTTTTTACCCCTCTCTTCCTCACAAAGGGCAGCAGAGAAGGCAGCGCTGATCTCTTCTCTCTGGAAACCATCAATAGGACCAGAGGAAATGGCATGAGACTGCATCAGGGGACATTCAGGCTGGATGCTAGGAAAATAAATGTTCTTCACTGGGCACGTAGTCAGGCACTTGAACATTGCTCCCTACAGAAGTGGTCATGGTTCTAAGTCTTCCAGAGCTCAAGAACCATTTGGACAATGCCCTCAAGCATGTGGTATGATTTTTGGGTGGTCCTGTGTAGGACAGAAGTTGGACTCGGTGACCCTTGTGGGTCCCTTCCAACTCAGGACGTTCTATAATTCTTTTGGGGTAGTTGTATTTCTTCATCTTCAGCACCATTTTTTTTTTCTCCCTGGAGAGACAAGAAAGAAAAACTGCCTAGGTCCAGCTTTTTGTAGTTATCTTGTTAAGTTTAACTAATGTTTAACTGATTAATTTAATTCAGTTGCTGAATGACTGATATTACCTGTAGTTGCAGCAGCCTTAGCTTGGCATTTGAATTAGAGCAGTGGTGGGGACTTCTTGTTGCAGAGAGCTAATTTAGAGGTTTCCCTATCCCCAGAAGTGGTTATACTTGCATATATTTTATTATCGGATGTATTTCTCAAAATTCTTTCTTCATAGGAAATTGTTTTTACTTTAGGGAGCTTATGAATGTTTTGTTTAAACTTCCTAACCTTTGTTTTTACATTGTCATGATTTTTACTAAAGTTTTAAAAATTAGTATTTATCTTCAATGTATTGTGTCTATGTATATTGTCTGTATGGATAGCATATCAGCATTCAAAACAAGATGTACATAAACTCATATTTTTGTACTATATATTTCTGCATTAATAAATATTAGTTTTGAAAAAAAATAAATTCGGTCAGGCATATCAAGTTAATAACTTTAGTTCTGAAAACTAGACACAATTCTATATCATTGAATATGACAAAAAAGAAAAAAGCCAACTGCAAATATATTCTCTGAAAATAATACCACCGCTTTTTTTTTTTTTTATCATCAAAGCATGGGTACAGTGTGCTGTATAGAGAGGTGCTGAGTCTTCACAGCCTAGCCTTTTTGTTGGATCAAAGTAAGTGTAAAGTGCTACTATGTGAGAACTGGCACACCTACATCATAGCTCAGGCTGGGATTTGAGGCACAGTCCAGAGCTTAAATGGGGCTGCATTCGGGTCATTAGTGGCCATCAGTGCAGTTATAGGCATGACATGAGTTTACAAGAACGAACCAATTAAGACACTCATTGAGAGGTCTGATGTTTTACTCTTTGCCTACTCAGAGTTTTCAATCATTCGAAATAAAACATAAAGTAAGATCAGTTCATGAATCTTTAAGTAAATAGAACATTAAAGGTGGAAGGTTGTTACGTAGCAACTGCCTTCACTGCAATTTGAAAAGTCATTGAAAGAAACAGAATCCATCTTTTTTTGCATACTGACCCCACTGTCACTCTGCCAAAAACTTTATCAAACCATAGCTGCATCGCTGTATCTACTCGTGCTTGGGCTGTTTTCAGTAGACCAGAACAGCAACCATAGGCTAAAGCAACGTAAGAGTGCATCTGCCAGTTCTACATTAAGCGTATTTTTCCTGCTATGATTGCAGGTAAATCAGGGACAGGCAAAAGAGCCTTGGCTGTCTTGTTTTAGAAAAGCCTGCATTCTGAAACTTGGTAGAGTAGTTATATTTGACACTAAAACTGGCATTAAAGTGAATAGGATAGCTACACCACACCAAGAAATCTAGCCCTAGAGTTTTATGCATGAACCAGAGGCATCATCATTTACTGATCACTACAGAACATAAATTGTTTTAAAAGCCATTGAACCTGGTAGATTTAATGAGCTCTAAAGAACATAAATGAAGGACCAAGACAAGCATGACACATAAAGTAAAATCTAACAATATGGTCAAAAACCTAGGAACAGGGATATTTATGTTTATTTTATTTTATTTAGTTCCAAATGAATACTGCATGTATCCCAAATATTTTCTTGGTATTTCCCTACATATTGGGATTTTATTTATTTATTTATTTATTTATTTTAAGGAAAAATACTAGTGTCTTTATATAAAGTCCTGAACTGGCCTTATTCAGAATACTTCATTTTGTTCTTATCCTTTAGTACTGAGAAAGAAAAATTCAAACTGGAAATAAAGGTGTGTAAAGCTACTCAGAAGACTGAAAAAGCTCAGTTGACTTGGTAAATGCGTTTCCTGAGGTAAACACAAAGAAGAACAATAATTTTGTTAAGAAAGAACAAAAACCAACCAATCAAATGGAAAACTATGTGAATTTAAACTTGCCAAGAATAAATCAGAGTTGGAAACTAGAAAAAAAAATCCTATTGTCGAAGCAATGAGGTACTACCCCCTCTTAGAGCAGCAATAGAAAAAGGGTTAGATAATTTTACAATAGAATTTATATTTGTCTAACTGTGGATCACTTCACATGGTGTGATTGCCCAAAACAACTGTGGACTAAGCATAATATCTCAGAATTCAACTTCCAGACCTACATTCAGATTCACAGTACACACAGGATCTCATTAAGCAGAGAAATTAGCACTGTGCAAGCAGGTGTGTATCCTGCTCCCTTCCCACTACCTTCCCACATGATTAATTAGGTCAAGGCAGAGCACTGCAATGGTATGTTGTTCTTGCCAAATTATTTGAAGCCGGCTCAAGTAACGAGTCATGTAGAATCATAAGTTATATCAAAATCTTCTTTTCGTATATTTCTGCTTGGACCATTTTGACTGCAAACTTTGTAGGGAAATTCTCCTCTCTGTTCCAGTGGCTTCCCATTCAAAGTCAAGCCCATTCAAATTCAAAAGCCCACTTCCCATTCAAAGAAAGCATTCTGTGTGAAAATAGTTAAGTGGAAGCTAGGATAAACATGAAGTAAGATAAAATAGGATAAGGTAGCCATGGCTTATCATTGACATTTCAATGCTGTGTTACTTTTCCAGCACTTTGAATGCATTTATCACATTAAGTAATATTAAAATTAATAAATAATAATAATATATAACAAAAAATTCCAACAGTGAATTATGCTACTATAAGGCTATATTAAAACCACAACTAGAAGGAAAGTTGCTAACTGTAAAACATTTATTTCATAATGAAAAAAATTTAATCTTTTGTTAATACTGTTACAATCCTTTATCTTCAAGACCCAAGGCTTGATGAGAATGTTTTATGCAAATTTACTTGTTATTACTTTCATAGTTTTGGAATATCATGCACAATTGACTTTGATTCTTTAAATCCTTCTCCTTGACAACCACAGATTCACATCAAGTACAACTGTTGCCTTTCTGTGAAAACTAGATTTTGCTGACATACAACTATTGCCTTTCTATAAAAACTAGATTTTGCTGACATACAACTGTTGCCTTTCTATAAAAACTAGATTTTGCTGACATGTATTGATTTTGTTCCTTCTGAGTTGCACCTTTTCCTCTGAACATTGTTGAGCTGCACTTTCATCTCTGAATCATTCCATCAGCCAACTGGAACAAGTCCCAACATAAGGCACTATTAAGCATTGTTTTAAAAATAGCGGAATACATCTTTTCTGTTTGTTTTTTTTGTTTGTTTCTTTGTTTTTCTCTGACATTGAGTAACATTGGAAACATAAATCTTTGTACAATAATGGAGATCATGAAGTTTAAAGTCCAGCTGATAGTTTACTTTAGAAAAAAAAAAGAAAAAAGAAAAGAAAAGAAATTATTAAGGATCACTAAATTGAAAGTACCTATCTCTGACTTAGAACTTGAACATACTCAAAATCCTGTCAGCTATGAAGTATTTTATGGTTTATGACAATCTAATGAATTATGGGATTAAAGGCTGGCTTTACAAAGGTTGAGGAACTTTCAAGGTGAAACTGGGTCTTAAGCCCAGTTTTCTTTCAGGTTCTTTTTTCCATGCTCATTCTATAGCAAGTTTGAGGGACATGCATTGACGGGATGCATGCCTTGAAAAAGTTCTCACTGGTACTCCAAAGTTCCTTTGTAAAAACATAACAGTAATTTTAATGAAGATACAGTTCACAATTTACCTCAAAAGGATGAACACATTTTCCAAAGTCCTAAGGTATTAAGGCACTTACTGTAGAAAGTGCCTTAGGATGTGTTGTAGCAATATATATAGCAATGTGTTAGTACATTAGGATGTGTTAAAGAATATATTCTCTGCATAAAACATCACTTAACATACTAAGTCAATTTTTCCAAATTATTATAACTCACATTCTGTCCAAGTGGAAATGGCTAATAGATCAGTTACTGCAGAGTACCATAAGGTACTATTCCATTTTCTTCTGTTGTTCTGTTTCTTTAGGTTCAGTAATAATGTTTATTTTTCGTAATTCTTGAATGATCTTCCAAGTGCAGGATTCTTGGGTAGGTTGGAAAGAGGTATGGTCAGAGAGATGGAAAATTACACTTCAGTGCAAATGATCCAGTGGTCCAAGCCAATATAAACAAGTCAAAACATGTTGTCAACAACTCATTCCATACAAAAATTAATATAAATACAAATAATATTATAATTAATAATATAACATTACTTATTTCAATAAAAATATATTTTCCAGCAAATCAATTAGCAGAAATAGGTCAGTAGGTGTTAAAACGTGTTTGGGACTAGCTACTCAGGAAAAAGTGGACAAAAGTAGTTTTCTGTCAAAACTCTGAAAAAGTTTTGAATAGCAGTGTTTATAAAATAACATCTTATTACCAAACAAAGCTATCCGTGGTCTTATATGTTGGAATCACTTCACAGATCATCATAATTAATTAATCTGCAAATTATTTAAGTCATACAGGACTTCAATGAGTTATTGACAGTGTATATAATTCATAATTTTATTAATAGATTTATGAAATTTCTCTGTCCTTCTGCTAGATGTTGCAGATACAGTCAGTAGAAAAAATGGAGCCAAGCACAGCACAGATCCAAGAGAGAGCGAACAGGTAGTGGGAGATTTTCCACTTTGGACTATGTCTTTAGGATACACTCTCTCCCTAACTGTGTTTGTTAGTTTCCAGAACATGCTGAAAAATCTGCATACTCTCCAAGATGAATGAGAAAACTGTTATAAAGTATGGCAGATGAGAAAATCTGGGGTCCCAGGTTTGATTCCTGTAATTTCACATATGCCTGCTGTCACCATGACTTTGCTGTGTTTATCTGTGGGCACTGAGGCGTGCTTATTTAGAGAAGTTTTCTTCAAACTTCAATTTAAAATACTCCAATAGAGACAAAGATAGTCTAAAACCAGCAGATTTTGAAAATGTCATATCTAATCCGTGCTTTTAAGCACAAAAATCAATACAGCCTCAGTTATAAAACACTAAGGTGTTGTGGTGATAATTTTGCTCATTCTGAGACCCACAGACATTTTCAGCTGTATTATTAAGATGCACTCAAGATACACTGTTTTGCACATGCAAGTATTCATATATGTAGCATCAAAATTCATTCAAGTTAATTTATACATTGCAATTTGCTTCTCAAAGGCTTTTTTTTTTTTACTGGGGTAAAAAAATTTACAGCACTCAAAAAATGGAAGAAACTGGGACACAATTCCTTTTTCACGACAGGAAAATGCCAGGCCCATATCATATCCCTGGATATTTAAGCATTGTCCTGCTATGATCACAAGGAGTAAATTACCTAGAAAAAGAGGAGCACTCACTACCTAGCAGGAACTGTCTCCCCTGAGGCTTGAGCCACCAAAATACTCATAAGGCCACTGATTACAGCAGAACAGCTCACTTGCTTTGAGCTAAACACTGTGTTTAACGGATTGAAGCCTTGATTAATAAATGGAGCTAATAACAGAGTATGAAATTAGTTTGAAAATCTTCCTGATTTTGACAGGACTCTGTGCACAATGGTTCACAGACATTTCTGCCTCTTTTACAGGTCACTGTTTATTCTGTGGTTTTTTTTGTTTTGTTTTGTCTTGTTTTGTTTTTTGTTTTTGTTTGTTTGCTTGTTGTTTGTTTTTGTTTGTTTGTTTGTTTTTTAAATAAAGAGAAAATACTAAGTTTTGATTGACTCTCATTATCTAACAGAAATTCTGTGTTTATAAGCACATAAAGAAAAGGGCAGATTTTGCTCCAAAGAAGTCAAGACACTATGGCAAATATAAATATATCAGCTGCACCTCAGTATTTCTTTTCAGTGGTGCCTACTAATGGAGTACAAATTCACATTCTATTTATATACTTGCTTAGTTGTCTTCATATACAGTGAGTACATATGCACACGATGTAATCGTGACTAATATTTAATAATAATGTTGTATTTAGCTATTAGACAATTTCAGAGTAGCATTTATATATATATACATGTTATATATAAGACCTGTTTTTGCTTGCAGCTCCCAATCTGTTCTCCCCATGTTAATTTTCCAAATTCTGTTGTATGTACACTTGATATATACATGTGATGCATTATTACCCTAAAATATACCACTTATTAATAGTGGATGAGCTCTAGCAGTGAGATTAAAATAAAATCTATCTACATTTTGATGTCTGTTACTACTGTAATCCCCCTTGAGATTAGATTCTCATATCTCATATCTCTCTGTTTAGCACAGATCTGAAGAACATGATGGAAAGAAGAACATCAGTTGCTACTGGGACCAGAGAACTCCACCTGCACCAGAGAATTAAGGTTTAGACAGAAGGTGCTTAAGAAGAAAAAATATCTGAACTTAGCTTTATTTATTTAGTTTATTTAATATAATTATTTAATTAACCATGAAGTAACAACAATTACTTTGTACATATCCCAAAGTTAAGTGCAATAGCCAACAGTTAGTCAAACTAGACTAAAAATCTTTCTTGTGGTAACTAAAATGTTACTCCAACACTGGCTTTTGAGCTAATACATTTTGAAGAATGTTATGTTACAACCTTGTGGTAAGCACCTTTATTTCTTGCAGAGAAAACTGGCAAATGCACCTATACAGACTCTCTATTTCATTTTCAGAGACTAGAATATGTTGCTAAGTCTTTTGTTGCTTATTGAGGTACACTGAAGAACCACATTTTTTCTATTTTTTAGTGACTGTTACTCTGAAAGTTTAAAGTTGGCTTTTCTATTTTAGGGTTCTGCTAAACAGAAAACAAACAAATAAACAAACAAACAAACAAAAAAACTATTCTATTTGTAGTTTTGTGTTTAATAATAGGTCAAAGCCTCTAGGGTTTCACACTTGAATAAGTTACATCCCGGGGAATCCTGTGTACTGAGAAAGCCAGATTAATTAACATAATCAAACATGTCTCAGTAAAACCAGGATCTAAAACTACAGTGATGTCATATCCCATTATAACACCCTCTTAAAATGCTGGGATGTACAAACTGCAAATACAAATGTGGTAAAGACTACATACATGAGATTTTATTCCTTACCATTATGCTATGTGGTTTTCAGTGCTGCCAGGTTGGAAGCTGATACAGTGTTTGTAAAGTCAGTGTATTGCTTTCATAAGCACTTAGATACCTTTAAATTTGTAGTTGAATATATCATGACAAGACATTTTGATTTTATAGATTCATGTTTTAAAACTTGAACCATCATTTGGGTTGAACTTCTGAATCGCAAGGCTCATTAAATATTACCCAGTGGCTTCTGGATCAAACCCAGAACTTATGGTTGACCTAGATTAAAAGACTTTAAATGGTGACCAGTTCTCCTTCCTTTTTAGTTGTCTCAATCCTTTCATTGCTCCAAGGTAGTATTAAAATAATAATAATAATCTGAATTCATCTTGTATCAGGTTCCAGCCTTGCTAACTTTTTTCATTTAAAGAATTACCTTCACCTCACAATCTTTTTCCATCATGTAGGTGTATAAAGATGTTTCTAAATATTTCTGGCTTTAACAGGATAAGCTGCTTTAATCTTACTTGATAAATATATTGCAAACTGTAATGTTCTTTTAGCTCTTTTCAGAAAACTTTCAAATTTGTCAGCAGCCTCCTTACAGAATAATTATTTAAATATATCAAATCTTAACATGTTCCAGGAATGGGCACACTAAAATGATCATAATAATTTCTGATGACTAGTGCTACTATTACTTTGTCTTAATATTCCACAAGGACTCCATCACACCAAAAAAAGTACATTCTGTAATCCTTCAGTCTATATCTGCACATTGGCTTCTCAATATGATTACTGTTGAGTAGCTGCATGATCTTGCATTCAGTTGAATAAATTGCATGTTATTAAAGTGAGAGATTCTACAAAGCTGCCCTGTGTTTATGTCTTGCTAACTGCAAATACACAAAGTTTTTCAAGTATTCCCATCTCTGGGGGAAATAAAAATAAAAATAAACAGCAACAACAACACAAGCCTACTGGTATGGTCCACATCAGGATCATTTCTATCCAGCAACCTTAAAACATCTCTGACTTCCAGACTATCCTTTCTGAATATATCTTAAGCTTATAAATATAAATGATTTACTTCTAAATGTACCTAAGTACAGAGAAAGAATAGTTATATGTCTTGCTGTCTGTAAGGAGAACTAGAGATCATCATAAACTAACACATTTTGGTGAAAACTTTTCATTTTGACATACTAGTGTTTGCCATTTGTAAGGACCATATTTTGATTAACTTCTAGTACTACCAAACATAAATTACACAACACATATAGTATATACATACATACTAGCTATCATGTTATGAACTAAGAGCAATATCTTACAATGTTTTATCCAGGTATATAAGGTATATATATATATAATCCAGGTATATAAGGTGTATATATATATAATGATATATACCTAACAGAAGTATCAAGAGATACCATAAAAGTCTTCTAAATAATGGACGTAGCCATTTTTTCAGTTTTACCTACTGTTAAGTAGGTAAATTTTCCAGTAGTAATATGGCAAGAATAAAGAGTTGGTAATTAAAACAATAGTGAGTTAAAATACTTAAAGCAATTAGAGAATATTTTATCAAAGCTTGCGATTAAGTACTAAGTACACTTCTATGCTTCTAATCTCATTAAAGTCAATAGCATGTGCTTTGTTGAACTGGAACTCTCATGGAGAACTGTTTGAATTCATACAGAAGAGAGTACTTTAGTATTCAGCATTACTAATGTCATAATTTTCAAAAGCTTGAAGACAATATTTGTATTTATCAGAACAAAATGATTCAACAGAGTAGTTGTTATGTAAAGCACAAGCAAGTGTATGTTTTTTTTCCCACAGAGATTTCAGGAAGTTTGAACTCAGCATATCCAAAGTAAAGCCTATATTTATAATTAAGAGAACTGTTCTTGTTGGTGAACTGGAGAATCCATGCTGGTGGTACTAACTACTAGCATTGTAAGAAAATCTCATGCTTTAGTTCAAATGATTGAAATGCAAGACCAAATCACTGTTGAAGTACACAATACACAAACGGTGCCTTCAGAAGCAGCCCCACTAAATGCTTATTTTAAGGAGAAAGACAAGAATCAACAGTTCTGAACATACAAAGGAAGTACTCTATGCTAATTCAGTAGAGTATGTGCTTTGACAGACCGTCCTTGAGCAAATAGAGGCATTCTTAGGTTTATTCCCTACTGTGTTTTCAGTTAAAGGTTTGAACAGGTTCTTTTCATGGTTATTTTTGTCTTCCCAGGTGAGGGTAAGAACAAGAACAAAAAGATAAAATTTTTTGCAAAATGGACAGAGAAACTTAAGAGTACTGAATGCAAAGAGTATGGAATCATTACTTAAAAAAAAGCTCAGGGAACAGAGGAAATAGATTAGTGATGTTCTAGAATATTCTTTAGCCATATGCTTGGTAGGTATCAAGAAAGAAAGCGAAACTGGATCTAAAAGGAGGTAGGAGTTATTATTTAGTGATGCCTGCTGGAACAACCTTGAAGAAGAGACTTGAAAAATAATGATATTGGGAAAATAGAAAACATAAATTAAGAACACAGATGAAAGGCTACATGTGGGATTTTTATGAAGGGAAAAAAAAAAAAAAAAAAAAAAGACAGTATTCCAGGAGGTGTAGCTTGCGATTCCCTATTTCTAACACACACTCTGTTCTTAGAAATAAAGAAAAAAATCTCAACCACCTGTTTCTTATTCTTTATTTCATCTCCTCTACACGGTGATCTTTTTTTAGATATATATTCTGTGTTAAAAAATTGTTCTACACTTCACCCTGTCTTTCCATCTTCTGAAATGAGTTTATTGTACTTCTAGCTTGTACTTCTGTCAAATTTCAGTTTATTTTATTCCGCTTCTTCTTCTTGATGAACTTTAGTTTTTGTTTGTTTGTTTTTCCCCACATTATCTCCCTCATTCTTCAGCCCCTGAGCTTTCTGTGGCTTTTTAATAGTTTAAGTAAGACTCTGGCCTGAGATAGTAATATGGTCACCCATGAATCTGTGCAAGTAATGGGGCTGCAGAAGGACTTCAGCTGCTGTCTAATACCAATCAGTGACTACAGGAAAAAGCAAGCCAGTGTATTATACTTAGGGAGGAGGATATGCCCAGGTAGATACATTTCACATATGCAGAGAGCCTCCCTAAACTGCTCCCAGATTTCTCCTTCCATTGATTCTCCCAGACAGGCTGTTCAAAGGCTCCTCATTAAAAAACATTGTCTTTTAGGCTCAGAGAGAGTGTTCCCACTCCACAGTCTCAGGCATATTTTCCTCATCTGTCCCAGTTCAGATATAACCCTTCTTCACACATCTTTCATCTTCTTTTCTGGACAGACAGCTTTTCTCACACAGAATTTCTCAGTACCAGCTCATAAATCCTTACCCTTTTCTAACACAAGCACCTCCTGACTTCAGCGAACTTTTCTTTTGGGTTTCTCTAACAATAACTGTAACCACCTCACTTTCCTCCTGTCACCTATACTTGTAAACTTACTCATGCTACGGTCCTCCCCCTTTTTTCCCCAGGATTAACTTTCCTGTCCCCCTCTTGCAATGTTCTTTCCACCATTTCCTCCCAGATCCCTTCCACTCTCCTCCCCAGTGGGATGTTCAGACTTTCTCGGTTTAGGTGTGCCTGTTGGTCTGTTTTGTATTACTAGATCAACTGCCTTTTCTAACGTAACAAGTAGAATAGAACAGGAGGATACTATTCCTGCGTCCATCGGCATAGTACTTGCAAAAAGAGACTGAAACAGAGATCCTTCGCCCCCTCCCTTTCCTCAGAAGACGCACGCCACCACCCAGCCCAACAGCTCACCCCCCGAACTCCCCGACCCCTCCAGAGACCCCCACCCCTTTGGATTCCCCCCGGCTTCCCCTCCCGCGGTGGGGCCATCTCTCCCGGCGGGGGCAGCCCCCTGCCCGCCGCCATTCCCCCCTGCTCCCGCTGCCGAGAGCTGCGTCGCGCTGCGGGGAAGGGGCGAGGGCCGCCCCCCGCCATGCCCTCCGTGCCCGCCCCCCCGCCGCCACCACCACCACC
Organism: Cygnus olor; assembly: GCF_009769625.2. Taxonomy (NCBI): domain Eukaryota; kingdom Metazoa; phylum Chordata; class Aves; order Anseriformes; family Anatidae; genus Cygnus; species Cygnus olor. Next base: position 24,473,714 of record NC_049172.1, read on the forward strand.
ACCACCACCACCGCCTCCACCGCCGCCGCCGCAGGATCCGCGGCGCACCCCGCGTCCGGGATGCGGCCGGCGGCGGGGAACCGCCTGCTGGCAGGAGCCGGGGGCAGGCGGGCGGGGAGGTGGGCTCCGGCCGCCGCCCGCCGCCGCGGCGGGGATTAGGCTCCGTCCCTCCCGGCTGCCATGAGGGGCGGCGGGGCCGAGGCGGCGGGGCCCGGCGGGCGGTAGGCGGGCGGCGGGCGCGGAGCCGCTGGAGCTCTCCGGGGTGCTGAGTCGATGCCGAGCGCCTTCTCCGGCAGCATGGGCCGGGCGCGGTACCTCCGCCCGGCCGTCTCGGGGTTTTACCTGTGGGAAGCCGCGGTTCTGCTCAGGTGAGGTGGTTTTCCGAGGGCAGGGCGCCGTGCCTGCCCGCCGTCCGTTCTCCTCGCGTGGGGAATGAGCCGCCGCGGTCGCTGCCGTCCCTCGGCAGCAGGGCTCTGGGCACGGACACCGCACGCGTGGGGTCCGCGCCTCGCGAATGACTTCGTAACGCTGCATCGCCTTGAATTTGGGGTCGCGTTCGCGGAATGGGGGGCTAGGTGGTGCCTGTTCACAGGTCCCTCTTTGATCTGGGAATGTTATCACTGTTTTTAGCAGGAAACGTGACATTAAGGATTCCAAAAATTCTTCAGGTGCAAAATGGTCATGTGTAAAAGTTACAGAAGATAATCTGAGTTAGCAATATATATATCTCATTTTTTTTTTCTACCATTTCTTTTCAGTAAAAAGACATTCAGGGATTGCATTAGGTCAGAAAAGTCCTATAGAGAAATAGAAGAAATGATAGCTGAGCGAACAGACAAGTGGTCTACAGAATTTCCCTCAGGAGGGAAAGTGCCTGCTCTACAGTCTAGGATGTGTATTATAAAAGATAGGAATATATCCATAAATTATGACTTGAGCAGAAGACTGAAGTGACTGAAGTTCATAAGGTTGTGTTTTGTTGTTGTTGTTTTGTTTTGTTTTGTTTTGTTTTTTTACTTTCTGCCCACTCTTTTTTTCTAGCTAAACTAATATTATGATAGCAATGCAAGCATTCTTTTCATACACAGTTCTGGAAGTGTGGTGGTAACAGGCTACAATAAATTCAAGTCATCCATTACTCTAATGGTGAGGGGAAAGCTTAAAGAAGAAAAAGGAGACATGCAAAAAAGCAGCCTTCAGTGTCATCACATATTCACTGCTGATGCAGAGTTATCCATGTTTGTTAGCAACAAATATTGTAGCCCTGGATCACAATAAATAGATAAAGTCATATATTAAAACGCTGTCAGACTATTTTTAAGCAGCACATAGCTACCTGGCAAAAGTAAAAAAGGAAACTTAAATTTTAAAAGGGTTCTCCAGAGAGAATTTGGCAGTTATACTTGTAAGGGATTTATAATTACAAATTTAAATTTGGTATGTAGTGCTCCACAGTGATGGCACACCTCACAGGTGCTCACAGGTTCAAAGCAAATCTTTTCTTTCTTTTTGAAGTTAGATTAATGATCTGTTTTGTATCTACATGTGTAATGTAAATAGTTTCTAACGTGTTTTTATTGTAATTGTGCCAAAAGATAGAGATTTTAAGAAACTGGGTCACATGGTATGAGATTAATCGACTTCGGGTGGAAAGAGTAAATGCATGTATATAACAGTTTAAATCCTCCAATTGCACCAAATACTTTATGTTAAGTGTAGATGACCAAACCCTTGTGTAGTGTAGGCAAGACGAGCAATAATGTGATATTATAACTTTATTTTAATGTACTTATAGCACATATTTCTCTTTGGTGTATTATTAAATTCCCATCCTACTGTTGAATGGTTAATCCTTAATCCTAACAATCCTTAATTGTTTGGTTAATAATAAAAGTGTTTTTTTTGGTTGTTTGTTTTTGTTTTTTTTTTTTTTGTTTTTTTCCCCAAGGGAAAAGAAAGGTGTAAAAGTAAGTTTTAGAAGGTTTACAGGTATTTCACATCAGATAATTCTGGACTAACATTTGTTTCAAAATGTATACAAGCATCTTATTTTGCATAAATTCAAATTTTGTTCAACGTTCATAAAACCTGTTGTACTATGATAACCTGCTGCTCTTCAATTATCATTTTCTCATAATGACCACGGTTACTCTGCACAAAGATGTAGATCTTTGTATAGTGTCTGAGAAAGACCTCAGAAAGCTGCTCGGAATATATCACAATATAGAGACTGCTGGTGGTCTGAGGTCTAGTGATACAACCTAAGAAAGCTGAGTCAGTTCATGGAGACCCATAGGAGTATCTTCCATGCCCAAGACAGCTTGTTTTAAAATGGAAAAAGTGTACCCCAAAAAAAAAAAAAAGCATTAAACATTAAAACCTGCAGAATTCCCAAGCTTCTTGGAGCCATTAATTCCAGTTCTCTTCCAGCTTAAGCCTTGTGATTTACATCAGAGCAAAGGGGACAGGGAACAGTAGGACACTGATTCCACTCCCTGTAAGACACAAGCTCCCAACCTTAGCACCTATTTAATATCCTCAGTGAAAAGATGAACATGCCAGGAATTTCTAGAAACAACCTGGTCTTAAGTTTTTAACTTGTTCAAACACTGTGGAAAAAAAGTAATGTATCTTCTCTTATGCTGTGCAATATTGAAACTTCCCTGCCCTTCATTAACAAGCACTCAAAGCTGTGTAAGAAGACTGATAAAACCTTAGAGGAAAAACTTTCAATTCTTGTCCAACAGCCATGAGGCTGACTAAAGTGATTGTCTAAATGCTATGCCTGTGAGCATAAACAAGTATAGTTGTTTAGTTTTATTTTCAGTATAGGTCAAATGAAAACAAAAAGGTTTCTTATCAATATAGGTTGCAAAATTAAGGGCATTCTATTTAGTGAGCAAGGTCTCTGGTTTTACATGCTTCACAAAAGAAAACTGCAATTGATTTTCCTTTTTTTGAAATAATTAATTTTCATCCCATATTTAAAGACTTTTCAAATTGAAATGACTGAAACAAAATGCATATTGGCCATTGTAGGATCTAGTTATTAATTTGATTTCTGAAAGACATTGAAGAAAAAACATCACTAATAGTATTTCATAATATTGTCTTAGATTAATAACATACTTACTGATAATACAATAATATATTTTACACAGGAAAAACAAGCGTTTAAGCAGATAGTTGTCCATTATGTTTTCAGTGTTGTATTTGAGAACTGGGAGAACTTGTTGTATTGAGAACTGGTCATCAGACCTCAAATTAAAAAATATTATATATTAATGACTGCCACGTCATGCACAGTGCTATGTTAAGAAGTGGGGTAAAAGCTGAGGGGGGGAGGAAATGAGCCTGAAAAATAACTAATTCACTACCAAACAAGAAAAATAAACATTTCTAAGCTAGAGTTTGACATCATCATTATCTTTAAGACAGAATATTCCTCTGATTTTTCATTAAAGTAATATGCTGGTAACATAAATTCCCCTCTGTTTGCTTGGATTCCAAGAGGTCATGCCAAAAGCAAGATCATGTTTGTAGAGTCACAGAAGGATAGTATTTGTGAATCATTTATGATAATGATCATATTTGTGAGTCAAACAGTTTTATGACAGCTCTCAAACTTGCATGGGCACCAGCACAGCTCTCTTAGAATTACTTTGTCAGGGATTTGCCAGAGAATTTGCTTTCTACTTAAAGAGAATAGTGTATGCATTTTGTTATATAGACCTATGTTTGGGGAAAGCACATAGGAAAGGTAGGTAGCACTATGGAAATACAGAATAGATTGTCTTTTTAGGATATTTTTTAGGTAACTATGTTAGCAGAGACCAAGAATCATCCTATAATTAAGTTATTGCCTCTTTCCTTGTTCTGTTCACTGCCCCATTGACCTTATATTGGAAAAAACAGAGACAGCTAATTGTACTTAGAAGCCATATTCTTGTGGGGGGAAAAAAAAATCTAATTCTCTAACTTTGGGGCATGTCTGAGCTCACAGTTAACTGATTTTGAAATTATTCTTGTATTGCATTAGAAATTGATTTCAGATGAGTAGATTTAAGATGCAAAAGTCAATTTCTTTTAAGCCAGCATTAGTTCCTCTGATACAAGTAAAGAAAGAGAAAGAAACAACAGCTAAAAATCATTAAATTTGTGTTGTCATAACAAACATCTTCGAAAATAAAGTTTTTCAGATGTTCTGATGAGACTACAGCAGCGTATTAAGATGTTAAGAGTTATACCTACAATACTATTCAAGAAATAAAAGTCTTTGCTAAAATCAGGATGTCAATAAAATAGTGGGTAAACGAAAATGTAGTAATTCAAGCTGAGGGCACTGAGGCACAATATTTTCCTTAGCAGCCCTGACTCAATTTGAAAAGTTTCAGTGGGATAAATCAGTAAACAGACTCCAGATCCTAATGAAAAAGACCTGATATGTGTCAGGGAGCAGCAAGAGAAAGGGAAAGTGATCTGGGAATTCAGACTCACAGGAAGGCAGGCAGGAGTAGAATTCTACTAACAAGGCTTGCAGTCCCACAGAACCTAGAACTAGAACAGAGTAGATCCTGTCCACAAAACAGTTCAGATTGCTGAGCCAAGTCCATAATAATGTGGTAGGTTTGAGGTCAAGGCAGAAAGTCAGGTCAGTAGATCAGGTTCAGGACCAGAATTAGGAAGGTACAAGGCCGGGTACAGGTGCACTCGCACTGTAGCTCAAGCAGAGACAACAGCTACGCTCCAGCATTCCTGATGGGGAAAAAAGGAAAAGGCAAAAAGAAAAAAAAAAAAAAGAAAATAATAATAAAAAAAAAAAGAAATAGGAAAAGAAAAAAAAAGAGAGAGAAAGGAAAAGGAAAAGGAAAAGAAGAAAGAAGAGGAGAAGGAGAAGGAGAAGGAGAAGGAGAAGGAGAAGGAGGAGAAGGAGAAGGAGAAGGAGAAGGAGAAGGAGAAGGAGAAGGAGAAGGAGAAGGAGAAGGAGAAGGAGAAGGAGAAGGAGAAGGAGAAGGAGAAGGAGGAGAGAAATAAACAGCTTCTGAGAGAAGGGGGTGAACCCCTGCAGAGATTTTGCACAGCTTTTGTCAAACAGCTCTGCTTCAAAGCTGGGCTGCTGCACTATTAGAGCTGGCACTGAGCCCAGCCAGGCCCCTGGGATCAAGGAAATGTGCTCAGGGCCCTTATAAAATGTCAGGAGAAGAACACTGGGGTTCCCTTGAAGGATGTACCCATAAGCAGGCACTGTACTTTCCAAAAACTTGGACCAAAAAAAAAGGGCTTTTTTGGGGGAGCAAGACTATAGAAATCAAATTCTCTCATATTTCAAATATACCGGTGAAAACACCGAAATCTCTTTGAACCAAATATGAGTTTTATTACTAGTATGAATTTGATCAGCAGTTTTACTATCTATTCTTTATTTCTATAAGAAAACAATTATTTTCCTAAATGACTACCATGTTTATAACATTGAGAAAGAAATATGCGCAGAGCTTTGAGTTATAATACAGTAAGCTGTAAGAAAATAAAACTGAATAACAAAGCAGTTTCAATTAAGAACATGAGTCTTTCCATTCTCATTGTACTAGTGACATTTTCTTACTTTTCAGCCTCTCCTAGTTCATTGCTAGCCAAATGATGCTAACAACAACTGAAAGACAGAAATATTTTGAGATGAGTGTTGTACTTCTGTATGATGAAAAATGTAATAGCTCCTCCATCAGATTAGTCTTGTCCAGCTATCCTAGTGTGACAATTAGAGAAAATGAAAAATTTTATAAGATTAGAGCTTCTTATTTTAACAGATTTAGAATACAAGCTTCAAATGACCTTACTGAGTATTATGTAATAATACCTATAGGGAATGATTCCAGTAAATCAGATTTTCTCAAGTAACGAGCAATGAAGAGCCCTTCTGTGTGGTATTGTATCTTCTTTTTTATTGCTTTTCCTACAGATCTTTATGATGTTTATTGGAAGAATCAGTAAAAACAGACAGAAACTAAAAAGAAGTCGTTTTACTGTCACTGATATATAGGCATTGTGAACAGATTGAGTAAAAGGCACCTTCTTGAGGACAAGTATCAGCCTACAGCAGAAAGGGATCATCTCAAGAAGCATGAAAAGACACAGCCAGAAACTGTGTAACAGGAATGCAGGACCAAAGCATAAGAATGAGAAGAGCATCAGGAAGAAGAGTCCGTACAATAATATAAAGAGAAAAGAAGGCAAAAATATTTGAGACTGTACTTTTTTTTCCCCAGCAGTGATTATATCCTATTACTCTGTGTGGCTTCAGAAGCATTAGGATCCTTCCTGACTGATGTCTTCAGGTGCTGTGTCAATATAAATGTTAAATAGTGATAGTAGAAAGAAGGAAGGAAAAAAGTACAAAAATAGCATGTGGTTATTAAAGAATAAAAGGATATATTTTGTTGTTACTCTTCCAGTCAGCTCTCTCATAAGTTGCTCCAACATTATTCAAGAGCAATACCTGGTCCACTTCAATGGACTTTCTACGTAATGAACACTTCCTACATAATTTTTCTGCACCACATAGTATCCTGTTCTTCCTCTATCCCTACAATGGATGTACAAAATGAGCGGGGACAGAGAGGGTCAGAGTTATTTCCAAGAAGGAACTTCCCTAAAGAGGATCAGTCCATTTCACTATTGTCATTATTGAAGTCTGTATTTGGTGACATAAATTAACTAAATGCTAAGAGAACGTAAGGAAAACAGTTTGAGACCACAGAAAATGTAGAAAAGTTGAAGACCCCAAAAACTGATTGGACGCATTGTAAAATTAATTTAGCGAAACAATTGAGTAGAAAGCAAACACAAGAATACTAAATTTTCCTAAACTGTGGGGCTGTTAGTTGCTATTAACCTGGTTTTTGCAGCTTAAACAGGTTTAGGAAGAGTATCATAAGCAAAAAGAATATAGCTGTGACAAGATGTGACATTTAGAAAAGCAAACTTTTTTTTTTTTTTTTTAACTCCTCCTGTTTAAGAATTAAAGCTGCAGGTTACCTATATAACCTACTGTTTTAGGATTTTGCCCTTTGTTGCACCCCATCTTTGATATAAAAAATATATTGGAATATGCTACTCACTTCATTATTGTCCAAGCCTTCACGTACTATGTACAGTTTGCATAAGACTCCACCACATCTAGAACTTACCTCCAGTTTCATATAAAATATAATTTTGTCTCTTCCAGAATTTTGAAAGGTAAAATATAAGCTTAATGTAAACCTAAATAGCATCTCTGAGAATCCACAGGTACCAGAACATACAATTTCCAAGACGACTTTCTAAGAAATAGACAAATCACAAATTTGTATAATTTTTACCACAACTAACTTCAACTAACTTTAATTACATGACTAACCACCAACTCACTATAGTTATACAAGCATGGTTCTTCAGAATGTTTTAAAAAAATTATTATTACTTTATATCTTAGTGGGTGACTGCAGAGCCTGCAGACTCTTTTGTAAAAAGTTAGTTTATAATATAAACTAAAAGTGGGCCTTGATTATTAAAAACATCCTTAGATTTTGTCCCATTAAGTCTTTTAATTTCATAAAGTTTTAAAAATGCACTTAGACATTAACAGATTTTAAAATCTGTTAGATTCAAAATGCAAAGAGAGTCTATGCTCTGCGCTTATGTAGGCTGAGACATATTCAGCTGCAGGGACCAACTAAACTTCCAGTTTTGTTAGCAACATATCTGCTGGCTAAGGGTGTCCTACTAGATAAGTAAAAATAAATGTCACAAAGTGGTAACTTGCCAGTGATAGTAGGTTGTTGTTTTTAAAAAAAATTTTGAGGGCAAAAATAAAAATTATGAAATCAATTTTGACTTACTGTGTTTCTTTGAAGCAAAACTATTTTAATTGCCTTATACGAAAGAAAGAAAAAAAAAAAATTGTTTTGTGAGCGCTCCTTATCTAGCTATATGAAGAGATACTTATACAAAGCAAATCTCTATATAACATATGCTATATACAACATATACAAAATATGTAACATATAATAGCTCTATAACTTCAGATCCTAGAAAGACTGCCCATAAAAAATCTCATCCTAATCCACCAGTATTGCATGAGAATATGCTGGCATCATGTAAAGCCACAGAGCCAACATGAAAGCTGTCTGCCAACCTTCTAATCACCGAATACTAACTTAAGGAAGTTGGCTAGGACACTGTAATAGTGTCCCAAGTCTTAGTGCTACCCTCAGTGTATTAGCCCAACAGGGTAGTCTTTGGGCTGCATCGCTGTGTTAGCCCATTGCACAGTTTTTACAAGAACAGGGTGAGCAGTGGTTCACCTCAACAGTAGTCATGTAAAGTAAAGCACAGACTTTGCACAACTAAATTATTAGTAACAGCAGTATTCTAAGATATATGTTAATTCTGTGTCTAAGTATTTATATAATGCCTCCATGAAGAGATGTGGTTCTGAGCAATGTTTTCCCTGGTGCTATCAGGTCAGATCCATTACCTCTGTTCGGCAATATTAGAACTAACATCAAAGTAAGCAAATTTCAGCATCCCATCTGGATTACATCCCATAAAACATAAAAGACTTAAAAGACTTTTTTTTCTTTTTTTTTTTTTTTTTTTGGGGGGGGGAGGAGGAACAGAGGATGGGGTGAAGTCTATAATGTTTTGGTTTTTTTTTTCATTGCTTCACCTGGAAGAGAGAATGCTTTATGTTTTGTTTTGTTTTGTTTTGTTTTGTTTTGTTTTGTTTTGTTTTTAAGTGCATATTGATCAGAAGTTAATAGTGAAAAAAAATGCAAGAGTTAAAATAAAATTTACTCTCTTCTGTTTTCCTTCAGCTCTTACACACTGAAGATAGGATTCTCAGTTGTTTTGAACATGATATTACAATTTTTACTACACAAAATGAATATGAAATGCACCCACTTGAGACAGTAATATATGATTACAAAAGGTACAGTACAACAGAGAACTGGAATTAAAGGAGCTATTTATACCCAGTTTCTCAATATATGGGTTAAAATTTTACCTTTAAAACATGTCCCAAAAATTCTATCACTGTGCAAATGTACTCTAAAAAAACACCTCTGTTTTCAATTATTTTTGCTGTTCCTGCACAGAGGTGGATGCAAGGGTACTCAAATTTTCATCTATAATCACCATGAACACAAATGTATTTGTTTGGATTCTCTAAGTAATGGCCTTTTTCATCCTTTTCAACAGTGGTTATTCTTTCAAGAGATGAAGTGTCTTGCACATAATAAATACCAGAGCATATCTGGTCATTATTTTATCTTTATCCAGAATATTTCAATTTGTTTACATGAAGCTTAGACAACTGACATGACAATAAAGGGGTGCTGGATACATGGCATAAACAATACTAGTATAGCAAAGACAAATCATGTATGTAAGGGGAATTTAAAACACTACTTTCTGTGTAAGAGAATGTATGTATGTGTAGTAGACCAGGAAAATTTTGGTGAAAACATGAAAGGTTAGTAGCACTGTTTTTTAACCTTCACATTATTTTCTCTGACTTATTCAGTAAGGAATATGCTTCAGTACATCCATTAGAAACACTGGATTCTGTCATTACATGGCATGAATGCTGCCACTCTCAGCATCACCCTGAAGCTCAACTCTGTTGTTGCCTTAAAGAAAGTCTTACATTTACTCATTATAGTGCTGATCTGGACAGAATTAACAAAAGGGGAAAAAATTACTTAATTCATATATCTCTGCGGTGGTTTTACCGTGCTAGGCAGCTGAACACCACAACTGCTCTCTCACTCCCCCTCCTTAGATGAGGAGGGGAAGAAGTAAAGGAAAGAACAACTCACAGGTTGAGATAAGGATGATTTAATTAAAGGAAAAAAAATAATTATTAAGGAAAGATTATTATTAATTAAACAATTTAACTAAACAATTTAACTAAACAATTAACAATTTAACTAAAGGGAAAAAAAAAGGGAAAGGAAAGGGGAAAACGGAGGGGGAAAGGGAAAACTAAACAAAACAAGTAAAGGCTATGTGGAAGTGCAGAGGAAAGAAATTACTCTCTACTTCCCACAAATGAGCGATGCTTGACCACGTCCTTGAAGCAGGGCCTCTACGCACGTAGCCAGTGTTCGGGAGGAGGACAGACATTTTCACTACGAGAGCCCACCCCTCTCCTCTTCTTCCTTTTTCCACCTTTTATTGCTGAGTGTGACATCATATGGTATGGAATATCCCTTTAGTTGGTTTAGGTCAGCTGCCCTGGTGATGTTTCTTTTCTCACATTTTTGCCCACCCCCTAGGAGGGTTAGATAGAGTCCTGATGCTGTGCCAGCACTGCTCAGCAGCAGACACAACACTGGTGTGATACCACTGCTGTTTTAGCTACAAGTGCAGAGCACAGCACTGTATGGGCTGCTGCAGGGAAAGTTAACATCCCAGCCAGACCCAGCACATGTAAATGTTAAATGTAAATGTAAATGTAAAATGTTAATGTAAATTTATACAGCTGGTTGAACTTCGCCATTCCTGTCTCACAGAAATTTCCAAAATTCTGAAAAGATTTTGTTGCTTTTTCAATGCATAGAAGGATTTTTAAGTTGGAAAAAAAAAAAAAAAAAAAAAAAAAAAGGAAAAAAATCTGTCAGTTCTGTGGGGGTCATATTCAGACAAGTTTTCAAAAATTAGAATCTAAAACCCCACTTTCATTTCCTATCAGCATTAGAATATTCACAGTTGCTGAGAGACTAGACAAGACACTGGACCAGATTCCACCAAGCCTGCCAGCATTTCATTAAAACCACATTGAAACAGATATGTTTCTGTAAAACACTTTGTCAAGAAATCCATATTTTTTTAGCTAGAAAAATTTTGTCTTATTTGGAAATCCTTAATCAATACCAATAACAGAGTATCTACACCATAATTAGCTGACAAAATAATAAAAAAAAATCATGAGAAGTGTTTCAGGAAAGATCTTTATACAGCACTGAGTTCTATTTATTGATAAGTTCTGTCTTGTCTGGGCTGTAGTCATATCTGTTGAAATACTTTATGTTAAGACGAGTGTTAAGGTGAGTTTAGGCTCTGTTCAGCTTTTCTATAACAACTCTAATCTTATCAAACTTATTTTTGAAAAAAAGTCTCATCTCTTAAAGAGCCATCTGACATGCTCAGTGAAGATATAGGAAAACACTGTTGTACTGATGATACAAGCAGAGCTTCCCTAAGGCAAATGGAATAGCAACTAATTGAATTGTGCTTTATTCTTTAATGACCCTGGGGATTTAATTCAAATTCAATTTTTTTATCTAATTTTGATAAAACACAAACATTTTATTCTAAGAGTATCTCTGAAGAATTTTGTGAAAATTAAAATAGGATTGTTTGAGAAGAAACATAAAACAACCCCTGTTTTCAGCTTCAGATATGGTTATCAACTCAGGAAGATGGACTTTTAAAGTGAAACAAGGCAAAGGCGGAGCAGGGGCTTACAAAATTCTAAATAGTCATTAATTATGATTGTGATAAATATCTGTATGTTATACTGTTTATATCATGACAGCACAGCAACCCAGTGGATGCAAATTAAATTGATGGGTCAGTGCCACAGCAATAGTCAAAAATCTAAGCAGTTTGTTAGAACTAGCAAACCAGTAATATGTAGCTGTACAATCTAAAGCACAGTTTGGGTGCATTCAAAATGCAGGGTGTACCAAACAGTTGTAATTTTAGAATTCTGTTTTCAGTATTCACAGGTTGCTCCTCAATTTGGGAAGAGTTTACTATGGGAAAGAGTTTTTAGCCAGGCAAAAGTCTCATTTTACTCACTTTACTTCTCCTTTCAATTTACTGTTACCTCACTGACATCAGTTGAATTATTATTCATTATGTCAGTGAAAGACACCAGTCAGTTCCTGCACATGTTCAGTTAGTTAGAAGAAACATTCATTAATCACAAAAATAAATGCAATTGTTCAGCTCTAACATGCATTTATAGAAGAATATCTGGTGCTATATAAAATATAACATTGTGAAATTATTTTGTTTTTGGAAGCTATCCATTACTCCAATAACTTTTCCCCATTATTCAGTTAATACAAAAACTAGTGAGATAGTAATGCAAGTTCAGGCTACTATGGATTGGAGACTTACAATTTCTATATTCAGATATATTCCATCTCTTCAAAAAAGAACCAACCAACCAAATAAACAAACAAAAAGTACCAATTGGTTGAATCTTGGAAGGATCTATGTTTATTTCAAAGTTAACACTGTCATAAAATTGACTCATGCAGTGGGTCTCCAGAAGAGTCAGATATATGTCAGCATCTGCTCTTTGTGCAGATGCTTGAGTGAGCTTTTTCCCCAGAAATGGACGTTGAAATAAATTAAGAAACAGGTAGAAATTAGGACCTGAATTTAAAGCACTGATGAAAATAAGATGTACATAATATATGAAACTACTGAGGAAAAAGGTGTTTCTGGCAAAATTAGGAACAAATATTTAGATTAGAACCAGAATTCATAAAATGTCTTAAGAAAAATCACATGCCTAATGGCTGAAGTTGGCAACAATAAAACAACAAAGCAAATTAAAAAAACAAAGGAAAATTAGAGAGAGAATCTGTAGTTTATTGAATCCATTTCTTAATTAAGCTGGAAAGCCATGTCCATAGGATTATGAAGAATGCTGACAAAACTGTTTTTTTTTTTTCTTTTACTCTAGGAGTAAATGGTTTTCCAAAGAGGGTGGGGTAGAGGAAGAGGGAGAACAAGCTTTGTGTTTAAATATATATATGGAATCACAAACAAAAACAAGCATACCCAAATTTAGTCTCATCTAGACTGTAAAGACCTTTGACCTGAATGAAGATCAGGTCAGAATGACCTAAGCAGAAGACTTAAAACAAACAAACAAACAAACAAAAAACTCTAGTTTTTTTGTCTGTTAGGAAAGGATGAAGCACACTATAGCAATCCAAAGCTTTTTAAAACTATAGCATATAAAGCAAATAAGCTATAACATTATATCAATTTACTTCCATGACAAACAGGGCTGGAGGAAGACTGAGGGGCAGGAGGAATTCTCAGCTGCATTGACAAAGAGGGAAAAAATTACAGTGTAAAGGTATCAGAAACATCATTACAAAATGCTTATAACTATTGCCTAGCTCATAAAATGCATTAAAATGCAACATTACTACAGTCACTGAAACAGAAAAATTAATATTTTCCGAATTTGAAAAAAAAGAGACATTTTTAATAGTTGCATTGAAATACAGTCCCATATATTTTTATGTAGTTTTCCTTCCTAACCATGGAAATAATAAAGAATGGATAATGTTATTTTAAAATGGAAATTCATTCTTTGCTACATACAAAAATTGTTACTTTGGCTGAAAATATGTTCAATGATCTCTGATGTAACTTTACATCTCCGCACATTATATCAAAAAAATAATCTGACCTTTAGAATGTATTCAAAGTAAGAGGATAAGAGTACAGCTAGAAAAATCTAAGTGGGAGAAATCAATAGGAAAATCTAATCTGTCACAGAATATGTTTAAAGTTTTCCTGAGAGTTTTTGTTAAAAATCACCTCTTTAAAATCTTGGTGAGACAATGCTTCTGCTCCTGTTATTGGAACTGACAGTCCTTTCTCCAGCACACGAGTTGAGTTCCATGTTCCAATCTGAGCTAGTAAAATCACTATTATCTAAAACATTGCAGAATATGAAAATCTGCATTTTCATTGCATTAGGAACTGATGATTTCATGACCTACAACAAATGAACGAATTTTCATATTCAATTAGCAAGCAATACATTATTGTCAGTTTTAACAGAAATTGTAGGAAATACAATTGGAATCTCTCTTTTTTGAGTCATGTCAAATTGAATTTTCTCCTTCATTTGCAATCTTTGAGTTGAGTACATGTCACTCTCTTCCTTCATATACTCTCACCAGTGGAAACCTGCTTTTTGTTTTTCTTGGTCCCTCAGGATGAAATTCTCTCATTCACCAATAAAGCTCAAGTAGAATTATTTTAGTGATGGAATAGTAAGGAGGAATTGGAAAAAGGTGATTTCCTTGTGTGAACCTTGAACTGTAGAAGAGGATAATGTTACCTAATTCAGGTAACCAAATTTCTTTGGGTTAACAGTGTAGGTAATGTAAAGTAAGACTGAGTCTTCCAAATGATAATTTATAGCAGGAGTCTAATTCTGAGTCTTGCTTCACATCTCAGAAGAAACTCTTTTTGTGTAAGCTAGAAAGCTAGAAGGGGACAGCAGCGACAGTGGATTCTTTTAGGACTGGATCCATGCATCTGCAATCTTCAGACTCTTCTCTTAGCTTTCCAAAATGGCCCTGACTTTTTGTGAATTAATATTGTTGAAGAATGGCCTCCAATAAGAGAAGTCTACATGTCTTTTTTTTTTTTTTTTTCTGTGAGGGATTTTAATTTCCAGTAGAGTGAAGAGATTGCTTTAAAATTTTAATGCAATTTAAAATATATATATATTTGCTTTAAACATATTTATCCTCCTTCTGAGCTCCTGTTCCACAATATTTGCCTCATCTGCAAAGCTTCTGAAGTTTACATTGTTTATTGAAATCAAAAACAGTGAAATGCGTTTCTCTTCTGACACAACTATCTTAGGTTTAAACACACTACACCTCAGTAGAACAGCTGTGTCATGCTACTTGACTGAACAAATTCATTTTAATGAAAAACTAAACAAAAACTAGAAAAAGTTTAGAAAACAGCTTTATCCACAAAAATCAAACAAATTAGTATTGTTTAAGCTTTATATTGACTTTTTTTTTTTCTCTAAAATTGAACACTGTTTTTACCTTTCTGAAAGAATAGGATTTCTTATTTTTGTTCAAACAAGGAAACATTTTTAATTTTGATGGGCTTGATTCCTTCAGAGGTCATTCTTGTTAACACTTGTTGTATTTTTCTTGTTTAAAGCTGTCACATGCAGGAATATTTTCCTGTTAAAATGCCTTTTTTTTTTTTTTTGTCAGGTACATGTTGGAATAATGTGCAATTTTTACATACTATAAACTCTGACCTTTTTAGTTCTTTACCTACTTTAATGAATAGATCTTTCTATTCTAGATTGTCAGGTGATTAGGTGCAGATTATTTTAGCAGACCTTTTTAATTAAATGGTTATACTGAATAGTTTTTGTTTTAAAATTAATTAATTCTGTCACCATTACTTACAGGTACAGAATCAAGGGGTTGTCTTGAGCTAATTCACCTAAACGTTATTGGTGAAACACTGAATAAGTACTGACTCAGATTAATTTACTGAAATGCTTTTGTTGCTGTTTGTGAAATGCAGCTGAGTGCATAATAGCTGGCTGCAGTTTTTGCTTTCCTTTATGAGTGTTTAATTAACTTCCTTGAGACTCTCTTAAGAGCTTTTTAATGTAAAGTGCATTAAAAATACTCAAACATTAGCTGGAGAGAATTGACCACAGTCACAAGATTGGATTGCTCATGGGGTTTGGACACACTTGCTGTCTCAGAGAATTGTTACTGGACCACCACAATGCATTCAAAGCATAGAGCATCATATAACATCTCTGTAGTATGTATTGTAAGATGAAAAAAAAATCTACCTTATTGAATGACTAAGATGGTCTGTATTTCAGATGAAAGAAATAATTTATTATTGGATAGGAAAATCAGCAAGCCAAATATGGCAGTAAGTTGATGTTAAGATACGATCTTCAAGATAAAACATGGAAGTAGTTTAATTATGGAAGGAAGAAATTGAATGTACCATCTAAGTCAAAGGTAATTTATATCAATTGTAGTCAACATGAAGTTAGGAAGACTCTGGAGACTACCCTCAGAATAACTTGGATAAGTTAGAGGACTTCTCTAACTTGGATTTGTTAACTTTTCTCTGCTAAGTTTCTAATGGAAGGTATCATTACAGCACACAATAGGTTTTATTCATCTTTGTCATCGACATATAGCAGTAAATGGGAAGCGAATATAAACCTCTTAAAATAAAGCATATATATAAGGCACTTTCATTTTTACATTCCTTTCCTTTACCCGTGCTTTAGCAAAAATATCCACAAGTTTGGGGCAGATAGAAAAGAGATGGCTTATGAATAGGAATACAGAGATTCTTCAAAAAATACATACTTTAGAAGCTTTAAACTAGGAGACATTTTTGGAGATTGTGAAATTCCCTTTGAAGAGTTTTTCTCAGTCATTTTGTTCTGGAAGAAGGGAAGAGATGGTGAGATTTCCTCTAACAAAAGTACTTTAAATAGAAATGTCAGGAGCACTGATTCATGACCCATGTCACTCTTGTGTGCTAAATTGTCAGCTGCTAGATGAGGTCTCCTATATAAATTCTGTAGATGGTGGTGTCCTTGATGCATAGCTATGCTAACTATTTTTTAATGAGTTCTGTAAGAGTAATTATTTTAATAATTTAAAAGAATCAATAACAATGCAAACATATCCTCAGCAGGGGAGTTAGAAAGGAACTGAATCCCATCGCCTGCAATCACAGTCATACGTGTCATAACAACCTAATTCCCTTATCAAGCTCCATCTTAAAACACACAGGGCTTTTGTATCTCTGTTCAAAGTGCTAGACTATTTCTGAACTGAAGTGTTTCATTGGTTGAAAGAGTTTTAATTTAC
This sequence comes from Cygnus olor, assembly GCF_009769625.2. NCBI lineage: Eukaryota > Metazoa > Chordata > Aves > Anseriformes > Anatidae > Cygnus > Cygnus olor. The sequence continues at coordinate 24,490,414 of NC_049172.1, forward strand.
AATCTAAATTTATCCCTGGCCACTCCATATTCATTTGCTTTCATGACAATGATATTATCTACCTTAAAATTCCTTCCTCTTTGCAGTTGCACATCACAAATAGAACAGTAGCACATTTTTTCCTAGCAGTGGTCAATCTCTGATTTTTAAGATGGCTGTAGTTTATGAGCAGCTCAAGTCCATTTTCCTTTCTGGGGCTTAATTCTAAACTGAGCAGGGAGGTGGTGTCATACAACTGCTGGGTAAGTCAAATATCCAGCTGTGAAAGGAAATTTAGAAAATGGGCCAGCATTACCCCATGTAACCTACACCCCAGATTACAGGTTACAGTACCAGCACCTGCAAGCCTGCAACCCAGCGCCAGGGTAGGACCCTGAGAAGACACTATTTTCTACTTTGAATTATTCCCGTTGCTTGCTTTCCTTAATCTCTTCAACTCCATAGTGTGTCTTTTGGCAATCTGAAGATTGCCTTTTCTGCATGAGACTTGTAATGTCAACTCTGAATTTAGCCTGCTCTTCTATATATTCCTTTTCATTCCTTTTCACTAACGTACATGAAAAGCAGTAATTTAAATTTTGCTAAATTGCTTCTTTCATAAAGCCATACTGTACTTGTGTGTTACAGCTTCATCTACTGTTGCCTTTACTATTCAAACTGTGTACCTAAATTCCCATTTGAATTTGCCTGTCATTGATTATTCTGCCTTTCTTCTTTATATTAAATGTCCAACATTTTCTGCCCCTTGGAGGTATTTGAACACTTTAGTCATGTTACTTTTCAATCCTCTTTTTGATAAGCTAAACAGATTGAACTCCTAAAATCTCTTACTGTAAGGAAATTTCCCTAAATCTCAGATCATGTTTTAGTGGCTTTGTTCAGTACTTTTCCTAATGCTTTAATATCCTGTTAAAACTTGGACACAGAATACGGTGCAATGTCCCAGAACTGGTCTCATTAATATCATATGAAATAATAATTGACCTTCATGCTCCTGCACACTCTTTCAATTTTTCCACACTGTTGGATAGCACAGTAGTGCAGTGAGAACTTTACCATGACAGTACTGAATTGTTCAATGTGAATTCTGAATCCTTCAGATGCACTGCTTTGTCCAACTCTGTCCACATTCCAAATTCATATACGTGCAAATGTCCTCCTTTTCTATTTTAAACTGTTCTACTTAAATGGTCTGAACTTAAGAAATCATTTTATTTCCTTGCACTCATCAGTATTTAACTCCATCATTTTGTGTGTGTGTGTGATTCTTAGTTTTAAACTATCAATGATTTTCTATTTTATTTCTAGATCATAGATGGCAGTGCTGAACATAATTCTTACTACAATTCCCTACAGTAGCCATTTGTCTAGTATTTAGGATGTGGGTGCTGATACAGAGATGTCTTGGCTGAGCCAGAATGTTTCTTACTATCTGAGTAACATTTTTGTCCCACTGTAAATGTACTCAGTTTGACCTAACAGTTTCTGGCCCAAATATGACTCATGTACTTGTCACAGACCTGTGAATTCTGGATGTTTTCCTATTTCTGTCTATGAATTTCCAACCCGACAATCTTCAAGGCACGATGCAAAGCTCATCTCTCTTCAGATTGTAGATGAACACTGATATAATGGGCTGACTAGACCAAAGATGGGAGTAATTATAGTCCTGGTGGTTCTAATTTTCTGTTCATGCCTGGTTTTGTAGAGCAGCTTATCTGGAGCTAATATTCTTACCCTAACTTTTGATGGTCTTAATTCAGTTGGTCACAAATTATTTTTCAAATACATTATTTGATAATATTTTCTATTTTTCTTTATATTTGCCCACTAGTTTAACTATCAATTTTCTTTGCAATTGTTTAGCCCAGTTTAGTTTACAAAGTAAAGGTGTTCAGGACACATTCAGTAAGGTGAAAAGTGGGAAGTAATAATCTTTCTCCAATAAAAGACTTTTGCAATGGTGAACATTCACTGTCTCTGCCTGTGAACAATAGTGTAGAGCTTTCCTTCTCAGTAATTTGAAGTTGCACAATAATTTTATGTTAACCACAAGTCTATTGGAGCTTAGTTCTGAATGCACCACATGATGAAAGTTTTGCTGATACTAAATTCTTATAATTCTGCCTCTTGGAAAACACACGCACAAAATTATTTTAAAAAAATGCAACAGGTCAGTGTAAATTCCCTCTGGATGTGCACAAAGCCATTAATAGTTGAGTGTAGTGAAGAGAAAGGCTATGTGCATTACAACTAAAAGAAGGTAAATTTGTGCTTTATGAAAAGAGTGTAACTTTCTGTAGCCACTTAGCCAGAAGCTTATTTTTCACAGGCTGTGTACAACAGAACTGAAGAATCTTTACCATGTAGAATCATTTTCATGATAATTTATATACAGAGGACCAGTATTTTGACACAAAGGCCTTCCTAAAAATCCACTGCCTTACTCAAGCTTCACTGTATTACCTATATACTTGACTCTTTTTAACTAGAAGAGTGTTCCACAATGCAGCTCAGATAGACGAAAGTATTATCTTTCCAACAGCATTCTTGAAATACAGTTTTTCTATTAAAGGGACTTTGAACAAGGTAGAATTCTGCAGTGCTCAACCAGTTTTTTGTCAATAGCACACTGGGCTGAGAAAAACATAAAATACTTGAAGAAATATTTAATTAAAAATTACAGCTAATTTCTAAAATAAAACTTACTTCTACAGTATTTATTAATTATGCTGAATATATTGCTTTCAGAAGCAGGCAATAAAATTATTCCAGATACTATGAGGCTTTTAACTGACTAATTCTAACAAAAATTAGTGATGCTACCATATGACACAAAAGTAAATGCTACTTTGAAAAAATCTGTAGTCACAGAAATGACTATATTTCCTATTCAGCATTAGTTACCTTAATTTCAAAGTACTCTATTCCATGGTAGACTTTAAAAGCAACATCAGAATGATTTAGAAAAAAATCAGAGAAGAGGAAAAGAACAAACAAACAGATCTCCAATCAGATAAAGTGATCAATATTAAAGGTAACAACCTTTCTACATTCATATTCTGGAGAATTTATCTCCAGAATAGAAATACCATGTGTCCCTGCCCATTCCAAGGTTGGAATTAGATGATCATTACGGTCCTTTCCAACCCAAGCCAATCTATGATTCTATGATTCTACCACATAAATAGATATATATGTGTGTGTTCATATATAGAAATACAGCTTTCTTATGCAAGAGCATAAGACACAAATCCAGGTGTCCATATCTCTATATATGTACATATAAGATATATATATATACACACAGTTTCTTGATTCTCCACTGCAGATACAATCCAGCGAAGTAGGTGTAGTTAGGCTTTCATGTTTTATTTGCTTTATAGACACATATAAACTTTTAAAGAAATATGAATGACTACAAGTTGCCATACTGTGATAAACTAGATCCATTCAGAATATTTGTTAGTGAAAATGATGTCAGAGGCCAATAAGAACAGAATATGAAACAGTAATTTCAAATTGCACTAGAATAGGAATAGTTAAGTATTTCCTTGATTAAAAAGGGGATACATTCTTCAGCTACACAAAGAAATAAAGAACGAGGTTAGCTACTAAAGGAGAATATAGAAGCATTTTTACTGAAAGATAATACTGAAAGAGATAACAAAGTACTCAGAACAATTTAGAAATGCATAACAAATTAGAAATTTACAAAGTAGAAATATGCAAATCAACTTACACATAGAGCAGATTCCACATTAGATTTTGAGTTCACTAGAAGCAGAGAAATTTTTATTTTATTTAACTAATTTTAGTTAATATCACAATTAAAAGACTTCATTGCATTTTTCAATTAAAATATAAGTAAACCACAGCATTCTAGAGGTTTCTATGTACGTGTTCTGTGAGTGTCCAAATTTGTCATACTTAATATGAAAGAATTTTAGATTTATGATATCAAATGCAAATACCTAATTTCAAGACAGATTTTTTGGTAGCCCCTCTAGACGGAAATTGCCATAAAAACTGTAACTTCCCATGTCCAAAGTAATGCAGTTTTTGGAGGAAAAAAAATGGCATTCCCAGTCTGCCCTTACCATGACATCTTCATACACACATACCTGTATGGATTTTTTACCATTTTGGAACTCCATACATTGTTAACAAGCAAAGATCAGCATAAATTTTTCATGACTTAGAAAAATCCTAAAGGTTTTATATTATTTCCTGTGTCTATCTCTAAACAAAGGCATATTTAAGTACCTCTAAAAGAATGAATTGGCATTATTAGGAGACAATGAATGGGGTAAGTAGAATAGATTCACATCCTTTTGCAACAGAGTTTTGACTGGAAATCAGCAAAACGATCAGAATTTCTTTATATCTTTTTTTCAGACTCCAAAGCCATTCTCCAAGGAATGATTTTAGTTGCACTGTGTATCACAATGTTACTCACAAATTTATTCATATGTATATTTACTGACTACTGTTTTTATAATGTGTTGGCCAGCAGTTGAGTAAGAGTTCCACAACAATAAAGATCTTTTTTTCAGGTCCACATGGCTGATCGCAGTGCTGATATTCTTCTCTCTTGACATGTGCAGAACACACTTTAGAACGTCAGTGGGAGTTCTGCATACATATGGAGAGGAGGATATAGGAGATGACATTTTCCATGTGGCCCTGAGATGAAAATTTTGCCCTAAGATAGTTCCTTCAGTATTTTTTCAGCAGTCATTTTTGTTTTAATAGAATATGAACCTCTAAGACAATGTTAAAAAATACCATTTGCCAAGGGACTGTTTGATATGTTGTTTTATGTACAAGTATAAAACATTCTCTGAAGAAAAAATGATGGTGGTAGTACTCTTCTATGAAAGATCTTTACAATACTTTTTTCTGATCTAGGCTCATATTACATTACTCCCAGTTAAACAGACCAATCTTAAAGTAGGCTCCAAACTATGACATTCCGCATGCGTAGCTACTTATCTATTATTTTTTAACTCTGTGATAATGTATCAATAACTTTTGACTGAAAGTGTTACTAATTTCCAGAAGTTCTGAGGAAGGGATAACAGAGTATGCAGTTTATGAAAATAAAATTTGCATATAAAATGACAGATAGAAAGAGAACTTACTGTTTCCATTTATTTGCTACTACTATTTTTGGAGCTTAAACTAGCATGAAAGGCAATCTTAGATTTGCTGTTTTCCTGTTCATACAATAATAAGCAAAGTGATTGACTCTGCAAAATGAAAATTTTCCTAACAAAATTTCTTACAAAACATTTTGTTGTTTTATGTGTTTTGTGTGTGTGTGTGTTGTTGTTGTTATTTTCTTTGTCTTTTTCCTGGTTCTTAGCTTGGTAGCCACAAAGGAAACAGACAGTGCAAGATCTCGTAGCATGCCGATGTCGCCATCTGATTTCCTGGATAAGCTAATGGGTAGGATGTCGGGCTACGATGCAAGGATAAGACCAAATTTCAAAGGTAATTTCAAACCTACACTTCTAAGTAATTCAGTATTTCTTGTCACAAAACTGCAGTTTCTGGAATAAATATGAAGCCAAGAAATATACTCTAATTGGAAAAAAAAAAAAAAAAAAAAGTGCATTTCTTTGCTTTTCTTTGCTATGATGGTTTATTTCAGTATTAATCTGCTCTATTAGCATGCAAACTGCAGTTTATCCTAAAGTAACACTGTGCAGAGCAAAATAAGCCTCCAGGCAAAGTCTACGCACAGCAGTTTTTTTTCTCTCTTTGAGTCTCCTGAAGTCCTAAAAAAAAATGCTTAAAAATGAGGAATTTACAGCTTAGTAGTTGATTTGTGGATCAGATTTTGGAGTTTGTCATGGACACAATGCAGACACAATCTTCTGATGGGGCTACAGTGAAGAACAGGAAGATGGTTTAGAGAATAGTGAATATGCAATATTCGCAATATTCTTGAATGTATAATTCAAAAGACTTAGAGCATTGTTTTATAACTACTGAAATTTAAAGAGACAAAACCTAATTTGACATTGTTCTTTTTCAAAAAGTTAACATTCTAAATCTTCTAGACAGCTATGCAGTTTGAACAAATCTGCCCACAATGATTCAGATCTATCGCTAAGAATAAGTATCTCCTTAAGTGACTTTGCCACTTTCTGGTTAGTTTTATTAGTTCTAGAACAAATACTGGAACTTTTTGCTTTGTTGAGTTTTTAATTTGGCAACTGTTTTAAAGAAACAGACCTAATAAGAGATCTCAGACAATCATTTGTTCTGTCAATAAAAGTTCTATGTAGACAAGATTTTTAACATCTTTTGTCATGATTAAACTTGGTCAATAACACAAAATTATACCTTTTGTCTGAGTGCTGTACTTCTGAATAAGGAATTTTGCATATCTATTCTTGTTCAATAGAAAGAATAGAGAATAATATTTGCATTCGTTTAGGTATGAAATAAAACAGAAATGAAAAACTCTTGTAAAATGTTTGTTCCAGTTTCAAAATAGTTTTATTTCTAGTAAATCAAAACTATAGCAAGATGTTTATCCTACTTTGGGTTTTGTATAGGAAAGCGTAAAGTGTTCCTTGCCTTGATATTGCCAAACAGTATTCAGCAATCATTAATTTAGGAACTACTTAAGTCAGGACATACTTTTGGCCTTTTCAATATTTTATGGCAATAAAATTGTGATGTTTTGCAATTGTGCAAATTAACTTTTTTTTTTTTTCCTTTGCTTTGAATTTGGTGACTATTTTATTTTGTTGTCATGTGACTTATTAAGAAATGGAGGAAATTCACATCTTTTTGATCTTTACAGATTTTTGTACTTATATATTGCTCCCTACCATATTCCTTTTCCAATGCTAGGAGTGCTGTCTTGCTTATGCTGGTTTTGTGTGGCAGCAGCTCATAGAGTTTGACATCCTTGGTTGCCTTCTTGACACCTCTTTTCTCCCTAATTTTCTCCCTTTGAGGTGGAAAAATATTTTGAAGTATTTAAGATGGAAGTTCATGATCTATTTATATGGCAGTCCATTTTTTGACATATTTATTTGTATTTTCCTATCTTTAATGATATCTGAAGAGAATACTTTCAGAGAACCATCCATAATGAATCTATACTCTCTTTCCTGCATGGAAATCATTAATTTGGATCCCATCAGTACAAATGCACAGTAAGGATTGTTTTCCATTTGACTGACACTGAATTTCATCAAACATTTATACCTTGATAGCTCTTTATTTTGACCTTTCTGCAACTCCTTGCATTCAGCTTTGCATACAACTACACAAAATACCAGAATTATAGTGCCTTTCTTTTCTAGGTCATTAATACTGAACTACAATGATACAGTTCAGATCTATAGGGGAACTCATTAACAATCACGTCATAATTTTAAAAATAGCTTTCTACTCCTACCATTAAATTATTTTAAAACAAAAGATCTATAAGCAGACCTCATTTCTCTCATTTTGCCGAGACTAATATCCTTAAAAAGCCTTTGACAAAAGATCAAGTTACGAAGTACTCGAAAATCTGAATAAACTATTTCGATTAATTTAAGCTATAACTAAATATTTAATTAATTAGATTGCCTTTGTCCACATGCTTACCAGCTCTTTCAGAGATCTTCAGTAGATCTGAGAGATGCTATTGCAGCTAAAATAATAATTTTTTATTCTATTAATTAATAGAATAATTCTAGTAATAGAATTACTAGAAATAATCCAGTAATCTATTAATTATAACATTTCTCATAATTTCTACCCATTTGGCTGGTATAGAGTTAAGGTTTACAGCGATAATGCTGTAATTTTTATTTTTTTATGTAATTATATTGTTAATGTCATCCACCATCATCCTCAGAAACCTTTTTTCTTCTTTAATTCAAGTTATAGCCGGAAGTGATACACACTTCTTTCTATTAATAACAAAATTGACACAGGTGATAGCTGACTAACAGTAATTACTATTTCAACTTTCAACTTACAATGTTGCAACAATTTTTATAATGTCTGGCTTAATATCACCTCAGGCTGTCAGTTTGTTCCGGTTCCTTTGGTCTCCAATGTTGAAATACAAAAATCATAGAATCATAGAATGGCTCAGATTGGAAGGGACTTTAAAGGCCATCGAGTTCCAACCCCCCTACCATAGGCAGGGACACCACCCACTAAATCAGGTTGCTCAGCGCCTCATCTAACCTGGTCTTGAACACCTCCCGGGATGGGGCATCCACAGCCTCTCTGGACAACCCGTTCCAGTGCCTCACCACCCTCTACGCATTTCTTCCCAGTGCCTAATCTATGTCTCCCCTCTTTTAGTTTAAAACCGTTTCCCCTTGTCTTGTCATTATCTGATTGAGCAAAGAGTTGATCTCCATCTTTTTTGTAAATCCCCTTTAAGTACTGAAAAGCCGCAATGAGGTCACCCTGGAGCCTTCTGCTTAGGCTGAAAAGCCCCAGCTCTCTCAAACCTTTCTTCGTAGGAAATCCTACAGTCCTCATACAAAATCTTCCATCAGAATGGCTCAGTATTTGACAATGCTAGCAATAGAATACAAATGCTACTCCAAGGACTTAATTTAGTTTTTCTGCTCTTGTTTTTCATGGATACCTCTGTATCTTAATCATCCCTCGACTTCACCTTCCAGTCTTGGCAGTATTCTATTTTTAATGCCTTAAAAATAGTTATCACTTTTAGCTTTTCTGTCTCTACTAAGCTTCAGCTCTACTTTTATTTTTTTGACCTGCCTTTAATTTATGTTTTACTTGCCTAGGTTCATATGTTTGAACCTGAATTCCAGGTTTAGCAGCTTCATTTATGCTTCTATTTGACCATGTTTTAGGAGGTTCATTTTTACTCTGAGCACAGTATCTTTAAGTAATCTCTAAACCACTTCCAAGCTGCTTGTAGCTTCTTTTTATCCTCTTTTTAACTAGCTATTACCTGTCTTTTTGTAAGGTTGCTTTTGAAATTAAGCATCAGTGTTGTATCAATTTATTTATTTATTTTTTCTTTATAAAAGCAATTATGAATATTGATGAAGCAAATTTACACTTTACTGTAGTAACACTGTAGTAACACTGTAGTGTTAGTAAAGTGTAATATTAGTGCACTAGTAGTTCTATTGTACTACTTTAAGCAAGATAATATCATATCAAATTAAAAATAAATGACAAGTACTACAACATGGAAGTGTCAGAAAGTAAAGCTTTGCAAACAAATTGTCTGACACTACCAGGAAATACAGTTTTCTCCCTGATAGTTTTTAGTGCCTCTCCCCTTGTTCATCTCTCCTGTTTTTTTTTTTTTTCCATTTCTTTTGATCTTTTTCAGGAGTTTTTTCCATATATTGTCCATAGCAAGCTTTTACTGAATTCTAAGTATGGGATTTGCTCAACTGTTTTGAATAATTAACCAAGTATCAAAATGACTGTAGTGCCAAAGTGACTGCAGAGTGATACCTTTTTATCTGAGAATTCTACTTTGTATATGTAGTCTTGTGTATTACAATGACTGAAGTACATGCAATGATGTTTTGTTGTAATTCCCATACAGTACTTCAAAACAATTATTGCCCTGAGGAAAGAAAGCTGGACGTTCAAAGTTTTGTCCTGTTGGCAGAATTTGTATATGTAGTCTTGTGTATTGCAATGACTGAAGTACATGCAATGATGTTTTGTTGTAATTCCCATACAGTACTTCAAAACAATTATTGCCCTGAGGAAAGAAAGCTGGACGTTCAAAGTTTTGTCCTGTTGGCAGAATTTTTAATGAATGTTCTTATTCTTCAAATATTTAATATCAGGTTCATTGGTCACATTAAATTTTTATAGTTGTAAAGCACAAACAGTGGCAGAGCAGCCTATTACTTCAGTGACTCTAAAAAATAAATATTACATAAGTGTTTGCAACACCAGTCTTTAAATTCCAGGTATGGATCTTTCATTATTAATGGTTGCTTATAACTAGAAAGCTAAACTAACATCTCCAATGCCAAACTGGATTGTTGATATAAGAATATCAAGGTGCAGGAGGGTGACAGAAGAACGATATGATGGAAAGACCTTGTTTCCATTGTACCTAGACTTAAACCGATAAGAAATAACGGAGAAATTAGCATGCTATAGCGCAATGCCATTTTCACAGAGACTTGCAGGGAAGTAATTTAAAACCTTTTCCATGAAGAGACAGTTCATTGTTCAGTTATCATAATGACTACTCTGCCACTACTGATGCTTCACAAATGAAAGATAAGGCAGAACAGTTGGCTGAAGACCCATGGTAACATAAAATTCAGCTTAAATGGATTCTTAACCATTCTGTGGATTTAAGAGACATGAGAATAGAATCTAAGTCATTCTTTCTTATCCACATTTGTTCCTGTCAGCAGTAGAGATAAGAGCAGCAATAATGTATTTTCGTTTCCAGTGATGACAGATAATGTTAAAAGTAACAGCTGCCTTTAGTGGAAAAGGTCACTTTTCCTCTAATTGTTGTGAAAAGTAGCATACATTTTTCACTGAAAAAACACATAAAAATACTTTTGGCTATACATTTCAAATTAAATATTCTTTTAAATATTCTCTCTCTCTCTCTTTTTTTTTTTTTTTTAAGATATAGAATCCTCCATGCAAATTCATAATGAACTGGCTAGTCAAGTAGTGTACCTTTGAGAAGAAGAACTGAAAGGGAAAATCTATTACTTACTAGAAACCATTCAATTTTTTGCATTATATTAGTTTTGAATACAGCATTATTTCCTCCTAAGTCAACAAACATTGTTTCATAATAGTTTAGTATGTTCATACATTTTACAGTCACTCAGCAAGGATTGATGCTGAAACATTGTCTGGTGTTTTATTTTCCTTTTGCAGGTCCTCCAGTTAATGTCACATGCAACATATTTATAAACAGCTTTGGATCCATTGCAGAGACAACCATGGTAAGATATTTTACCTCAAACAACGTTTAAAGTTCAAGTTAAAGATATTTAATGAAGTTAAAAGCAAGCTAAGACTTCTCTTCAAATGGAAATAAATAAAGAAGGAAATCCTCTTCTGCAAACAAAAAGTGAGAACATTTAATTTAGCAATTGATTTTTTGTAACAGAAAATCCATCATCATACTATCAAACACACATTTAAAAATAAAGCAATGTTTTCCTTTTTAGTTATCCATAAGTCTTATTTAATAGTTGTAGTGAATTCATTATTTTCAATTAGATAGGTACTCGTTTCTAGTGTTCCACCTTTCTAACCTCAAAAAGGTCCATTCATTAAGTTATTTTGTTAATTATATTTTTACAATTCTTTACATACAGTGCATATGGGGATGTATACTTATAAATAAGTTCTTTTATAGAACTAGTGTAGAGAGATAATACAATAACTAAAACGATTAACTGGTGTATAAAATTTAATTATGAATCCTATGAGTGGGGTAAATATAAGTGGACTGCAGACCTTTGGTAAATATACTTAAAATTTGTCTATTAAAGAAAGGCAAAAGATAGAGAATAAAAAGACTGGAGATTTGAAGGACATAAGGAGACTGAGAAGTCAAAGTCTGAAGACAGCAAAACTAAATATTGAGCTATGAACTGACAAGAACAACTTAGACAATTCTATGTAACAGGTGAAACATATCTGTTAATAACTTGGAGCCCAAATTTACCCATTACAAGTTGGTGAGAGAGAAGTTATATAGGTTCTTTCTCCATACAATTGCCTCACATATTTTAAGGAAAGGCAAATAAACATATTAGAAAACAGTTATAAAGTAATTTGGGGTCAGACTGGGTTAAGATATAGAGAAATGATGGAAGAACTGTGGGAGTCTGTAAGATCCAAATATGGCAACTGCTCTGAAATCTCAACAATTTCAATTTCAGGGATCAGGAAATATACTTGGAATGACAGAACACAGGCCAAAAAAAGATTGGTTTAGCCAAGAAGATTAAAAAATAAATAAAAATAATAAAAAAGATAAAAGAATAATACTAACCAAAAGCCATTCTTCTGATTTACCAGTAAGAGCAAAAATGAAAAGTTTAAATGTAACCAAGGAGCCTTATGTAGGAATTTAATCCAATGAATTCTGATATTGAAATATATAGGTCTTCTCTATCAAAAGTGATATCCAGAGCTGCCTGATCTTTACATGCCATACAATATAGTGGTAGATGATACTGAGAGAGGAAGGCAATTTTTTCCAGGTAGAAAATTATTTTAATTTGTATTTCAGCTTGGGTCCCTTGTCAGACTGCAAATCCCAGATTGACATGGTGTCCAAGGAGATTTATTCAGGTTTGATCAGAAGATTAAACAACGCCCACATGATTAGAATAGCATTCCACAGCTACTTTTTAATGGCTTGAGCATGGGGTCAGCAAAGTAAAAAGATCCAGCAAAAAGATCACTCTAAAAAGGATATTTTTATTATTGAAGTTGCTACCACTAAAAAAATTGTCCTGAGTTTGAGATGAGGATATTTCAGTTCACATCTCAAGTATATTTTCTGTAAATAAATAAATAAATAAATAAACATTTATTTTCAGTACCACTTAGTATAAATAAATTAATAAATAGCATAAATAAATAAATAGTTTTAATAAATTAAAACCACCTTGTATTATTTTAAAAATTGGATCTCTGCATTCTTGAACAAATATCAGTTCACTTCAGTTCAGTATTTTACCTATTATCACTATTTTACCAATTGCTATTTACTGTAATCCTTAAAATTCAGATACCTATATATTAGTATTTATTCTAAATCTTTACACATTGATCAACTTATTAGAACAACTTATTAGTCTCAGAAAGGACTTATATTCTGTAGAAATACCTTTTTTTTTTTTTTCCCAAGCTATAAAAAAAAGAGCTTAAATAAGTAAGAAGTGCAAAACATGACCTGGCCAGTAAGTGGTACCTTGAAGTCTCTATGGTATTTAAAACTAGCAATGGAATAATTGGATATGCATATAGTGTATTAGTTTTAAAGAAGACAGAGTACATCAGCCCCTGCCCTTCACTGTTGACATAATTGTTCTTTGCAGTGTAATTTCACTCTGTTTTGCTCACTGATGACCAAAATCTCTGAGCTCCCTCTGCTGCCTCAGTTATGCATACCATCGGTTTTTAAAATATTTAAAAAAAAAAAAAAAAAAAAAAAGAGCTTGTCAGTGTGCAATGCGATCTTACAGTGTGCAGCAGGAATCAGCTTTACTTCAAGAATTCTCTTGAACCCATCCACATCCATTTACTGAGGAAGCTTAATGTGACTTACACCTTTAAATTGGTTCTTCCTTTATTTCTTTTTGTTTCACAGTTATTTCAGCTCCTTAAAAGTCTAAGTTACGGTTATTACATTTTCTCTTTAAACAAACTTTCATAGTCAACATCTCTTATAACTATAGAATCATAGAACCGTCTAGGTTGGAAAAGATCTTCAAGATCACCAAGTCCAACCATCAACCGAATCCCATCACTAAACCATGTCCTTAAATGCCCCATCCACATTTCTTAAATACCTCCAGGAATGGTGTCTCTACCACTTCCCTGGGCAGCCTGTTCCAGTGCTTGACCACTCTCTCAGTGAAGAAATACTTCCTAATATCCAATCTAAGCCTCCTCTGGCGTAACTTGAGGCCATTTCTTCTCTCCCTATTGCTCCTGCAACCTTCCTTCACAAAGCTGTAGAGAGCAATGAGGTCTCCCCTCAGCGTCCTCTTCTCCAGACTAAACAACCCCAGTACCCTCAGCCACTCCTCATAACACTTGTATTCTAGTCCCTTCACCAGCTTCATTGCTTTTCTGTTGAGCACACGCTCAACAACTCAATATCATTATAGTGAGCGGCCCAAAACTAAACATAGTATTTGAGGTGTGATCTCACCAGTGCTACGTACAAGGGTCCAGCCTTGCCAATTTTTCTATGTTATTGAGCCAAATGATAGTATGTATATGTATATGTCTGTCTCAATTATATTCATAAAGGGAGAATTTCACACTCATTCTCTAGCCAAATGAATTTTTACTCTTTTGCACATATAAATGAATAGGTCCAGTCCGTTTTTCACTTGTTGGTACTATTGTTTTTTTCACCTACAGATTTAGAAATCTTAAAGAATAGCAGAATATTAACAACATGTGGAAGCCTAGAATAAGATGACCTTTTTTTACATGATAGCACTAAATTAGTAGCTGAAGTTTTTAATTTAAGATGAATGATGAAATATCTAAGCATACAACTTTAAAAATCTGAGAAACCTATCAGTTAGTTTGTTCATGTAAAATTAGATGTATATTGGCAATATGGAAACCAAATCCTACAAGAAACCATATAATTCTCTTATTAGTACACTGGAATTTAAATTTCAGCTTTTATCACAACACCCTCAGAAGTGCCTTACAGAGTTTCTCTTTGTAGCTCGAGCTGTGCTCCATTTCACTTTGCACTGTATAGTCTAATGCAAAGAGATTTCCTAATTGGTAAAAGCAGTGTTAATATATACTGCTGGCAGTTACCAAAGGAAAATAGAAGATATTGTTCAGTCTTATAGGATGAGAATAATTTCAATGGCAACATTTCAATGGCAACATTTTAAGCTGCAAATATTCAGAGACAAAATACTGAATACATGAAGCAATGACTACAGAACACTTACTTAGGCTTTGGGATAGATAGTAGCACATAAAAAAGCCTGCTTTGATTCTAGTAAATATGACTGACCAAATTCCTCAAGATTTTCTAAGATTTAAAATCAGCAACACGTTGATCTTAATGCAGAAGTACAGCAATATTTACGAAGTATGTGTTAACATGCTTAGTATGGGGCATGTTCTAAAATTGAATTGAAAGGGATACACTGAGACACCTAATGGCAAATGACATCAGTGCAGACAATTAGTGTGTTAAAAAGCATATGCCTGTTATCTGTTCCTGCCACATTTCTGCTGATGGGTATTCTTGACTCAGCCTGAAAAGACGTGTTATCCTGAACGTTGTCAAGAAGCAGGTGACATATCTTTCTGTTCTCCTAGTAATAATGAGATTATCTTAAATATACAAATAAAGCGTGCCTTCAACTAAAATTAACCCATTCTTAAGCCATTATGATCACTCTCCTTTCATGAGTCACAGCTCTTGAATTTCTTCATCTTTCATCAAGTGAACATTTCTCTTTATATTCTGTTGTACCTGCTCTAGGTCATCTTTAAACAGAGTACTTGAAACATGTTCACTTGGATACATTGCAAAGCTTAATGACGATGTTTTACCAAATACTTTTTCTAAAATAAATCACTTAGTTTATTATCTCAAATATGATGAAATATATGCCTTCCTTTGGTGAAAATACATTGAAAGTTTCTGTGTAATGGATATAGTAATGTGTTAATACTGAAGTGATTGGCAGAAGAACCTACTTTGCACAATTTTTATTGCAGGTGAGTGAATATGTAATAAAAACTACCTCACAGTTTTGAAATTACAACAACAACAAAAACAAAAACTTATTTTTCACCATATTTGATGGTTAACTCCCTTCTATCAAGGCAATGATTGTTGACTTGATTCTATCAAATCAAGAGATTGTTCTTGTATGGACTGAAGGTGAGTTATTTAGCATCCTTCCTTTTATCATGAACTTCCTTCTAGGATTCTGAGCCTAGGTCATGGAGTCAGGAGAACATGACATCTTTCAAGTTCTGCCAGGTCTGCAGCTGTCCAGTTTGTTACATGACCAGACTAATGCATGCAAATCCCCTTGCTGAACCTGCATTCTAACCAGATGGCATCATATCTGCTGTCCCTGGATGCAGCAAATATTTTCCATAATCTATGGAAATTCTATAGAAGGCAACTATAGTAGTGTGCCTGAAAGGGGGGTGGAATTTGCTACTTATCCCACAGGCTTCTTGGCTACAAAACATTTGAAGTTCCAGGAACAAAACAAAACAAAACAAACAAACAAAAACCAACAACAACAGCAACAAAAAAGGCATATTTTGCAACCCTGGATGTGCTTCCTAACTCGCAGCGCAGGGCAAAAGGTTGGGTTGAGGCTTATCAATTAAATTAGGGTATCAAGGGTGCACGGTGATTGAAAATGGAAAAACAGTATGCAGTGGTACAGGACTAGTTTATTAACAAGACCAGTTGGAGCTTTGCATACAAATATGAGGGTCCAGTATCTTATTTACTGATATAAACTGACTTAGACAGTGCAGCAGTAGGATGGGTTGGATACGGCTACACAGAAAGGGCCAGTACAGATGATACTGCACACACAGGTTATCAGGTACCACTAGGTGAATTTCCAAATCTGGAAAAATCTGGTTCCCTACAAATACTGAAAATCATCCTTACCCAAACTTTTGGAAATGAGGAGAAATAGTTGTACTGTGTTTTATTTCCTGACCTCTGGGAAGGTTATGAGAATGATTGTTCTATTCCATACCTCTTCCTAATGTTTTCTTGCTGTGTTATGAAATAACTATACCCCTGTATAAACTCCTCTACTCCTGGCATCTATAGTGTTTTGGTTTTTTTTCCTCAGAAAATAACTCTAGCCTTTTCAGCTCCTTTTATGACTGAAAAAATAAAGGAATTGTCAATTTTTACATTTTGCTTCCTTTGAAGATTTATAAATGATTCAGTATAAAAATAATAGATAGAATTTGTGTTGGATCATTCCATAACTAAATTCCAGGAATTCGAGCAGCAAATGGTCTTTTCTCTGAAGAAAATATCTTTGATTGTTTGGTTTGGTATATGTTTGGACTAGCAAAAATGGTTGATTAAATTGATTTCTAAAAAGGGCAGAAGCTTTGCTTTTGCTGGAATTTATGGCCTTTGCAGAAGCTGGTGGCAGGCTTCTTTCCCTAACCCCTCAAGCCAATGGCTTTTAAACTGTTTTCAAAAGCAAACCTTCCGGGAGTTATTAGGGAGAAGTAGTGTTCATTCCTTGGCTAGTAGAGTGCAAACACGTTATTCGAAAAACAGGTTTAGTTACAGAGATGATTTCCACATATTTCACATTTTTTGAAAACCAGTCTATTCAACATGGATGTACAGGAAAACAGAAATTTAAACTATGAAGAGACATGTCAGTAAAAAATGAACATATAATCTTGCCTTTATAGAGATCAACTGTCAGTTAAGTTGTTTGTCACCATACAACAGCAGCAAACCAACTCAAGTCCAAGTGACGGGTTTATTTCAGATAGCATCCTGAGGCCACATTCTGCTGAATGCTCTGGAGATAAATTGCAATTGTACATAATAGCAGAGTTCATTTGTCTTAGAAAATAGTGGAAAACAGCAAGGCCTTGTTTTCAGGTCTCAAACCTGCCCTTTCTCAATAATCTTTCAGCGGTTTATGAGGAAGTGAAATTTCCTTATGAAAGGAAGTAATTTCATGAACTTAGCATCTCCATAGTGACTGTGAAGTTACAGTCTAGAATAGATGATATTGTAATGATGAAAAGTAGATTGAAAATACCATGTACATTTTTGATAGCTTTAGATGAAAGTACTGCCATAGAGGACCCAATTCAGTTGCCGGTGTGCATCTTCAGTACTAATGGAAATTTACAAACAATGCAAGAACTGAAAACAATTATATTCTGTGCATGAATAAGCCATAGCTGTGAAAATATCATAAAAAGTATCTACAACAAAGCATACGTTCAAACGAGTATTTGCACTGACAGCAGCCGTGTAATGGGCACAAGGAGAATAAAGGCATAGTACTTTTGCGAAAACAGATACCTTAGAAACAGAATTTAGAAGCATAATATACCAGAAGGTTTCCACAATTAAATACTAAGATTGCCATTTCAGTTGTTTTGATTTGATTAAGCTGGATTCATTTTTACGGTTGTGACCCACATGCAATTTGTTTCTAGATTATTCTGGAAGAGGATGAATTGGAGTAGGTTTCGTATTTATCCCAAGGATTGGTGGCTGAGACACAGCCAAGTTCCGTAATGTTTTGTGGAACTTGGAATTGAAATTCAATGGGATCTTAATGCAATACAGAGAATAAATATGAGTCAGAAATAAATACTGCTGGCTTTTTTGTTTTTTTAACTTTCCCTACTGATATAAACAGATCATCTGAATCTTAATACCCATCCATAAGAGTGACTTATAACCAATTTCAGACCTGTGTGGTATTGTCAAGGATTCCAGACAGAACTGTATTAATGCCAACAGAGAAGAGGTAATATTTCCTGTTTCCCAACATGCAAGAACTGTGTTTCTGCAGACTCTGATATATGTAGAAGACAGGCACTCTGAGCTCATGTACTGAAGCTGCAGGTGGAGACTTACAACAGGTTTTCTCATTTCAAAGCTGATCCTATTATTATGGTGCCTGAAGATGTAATTCCACACATGTAAGTGAAATTATTTGAAGAGAACTGCATCATAAAGATTTTTGAAAAGTAAGCACTGACAATCTTTGTTTTCCTAAACTGTAGCAGATTTTTGTCATTCAGTTTGACAGAAGACTAAAACATGATACTTGAACATTGGCACTCTTTGCCGATACATAAATCAACAAATATTTTCATTAACTAACAACAGCACCAGCAGAATGTTGAACACTGAATAAAATCCCCAAGATTCTTCACGAAAAGCAACTAGTATCTTATAGTCCTAGTTGTCACACAAAACCTCAAAAATACTCCACTACCTCTAGCTAGTGCTGAAAATCGAGCATCTGTATCCACTCATTCAAGCTCAGCATCCACAAAATTCACATCTCTCGTCAGCTACCACCAGATGCACACAGTATCTGCTGCTTTGACTTCTTAGTCCTTGAAGAAATTCAAATCAGGTGTACAACCATCTATACCAACTTCATGTCCCAGATCTGTAAATGTGTTAGAATGAGTCAGCCAGAGTTTGTTTCACAGGTGTAGGGAATTGGCAGCAGTGATAGCCTTACACTTGTATACTGAGCCATGTTTTCTTAAGTCCTTGTTTACAATAAGGAAAACTAGCTTCACCTATTTTTACTTCACTTGCAGAAGAGAGTGAATCTAGGCCTGCAGTGGTCTTACTACTCCAAGCACAGGAAAATCATGTTCCGGCTCTACAAATCTCTCCTGTAATTGATCTGTTTTACCTAAAATAGATAAATATTTACCAAGATAGGTATTATAATCAGCTCTTCCAGACATACCACAGAAATACATTGCTCATTCTCTCTGATCCATTTGAACAAATGTTCAATTTTACAGAACACTTTGTATAATGCAGAAAGATCAAATTTTCTATTTCCCTATAGACACATACTGCAGTTAGTAGGAACAAAGGACTGGAAAGGACCACTTGGATCATCAGTGCAGGCCCTTGCTGCTGCAGACAATTTAGCTTTATAATCCCATTCATCTGTTCAAATGCTGTCTAAAACCCAAAAGTTTTTTTCACATGCCAACCCTCATGAGAGGTTCCTCCAGAATCTCTATCTCCTCATGTCAAGGGAGACTTTACTTAGCCTTTAGCCTATTTTTTTAAGATCCCATGTTTACCTGCACCCATCTGATCTTGTTCTAGAAATGCTGAAGAAAAGTTCACACCTCCTGTTACCTCTTAACCTATCCTTGCTTCCTTTGATTCTCTTTTCTCTGATTGCTCTTTTCACTTAAGGAAAAACTATGACTTTAGCAGCACTACTGCACTGTGAAAGCATTACTCCATCCCCTCCAATACTTTCTCCGTTACTTTTATATTTCTATAATTGTCATTTCAATCTGTTTGAATAGTAGCTGTTAGGCTTGCTGCTGCTAAAAGTCCATATCCTGCATCTAGTAATTACATTATCCAGATAAAGCTGTGAAGATAACTAATTTCAGTCACTGCTGTGGAAAATCTCAGGACCTGTGAACATAAGATTAAGGCATCCCTACATAGCTCCATTCACGCTGTATGAGGTAGGCTGTTTATAAAGTTTTTTATTTTGTTGTAATAGTACAAGACAATTCATTTCACCAAGGCTATGTTTGTGTAACACTCACGACATTTGTTTGATTTGTAAGGACACGTACCAAAGTAAAGACTACGTTAAAAAAATAATAATAAAAAAAAAAAAGATAGTGAGAGACCAGGCCAAAATAAAATATTTTTAAAGCTTCTTGACTATAATGCCTTGATGCCTCACAATGTGTATTTTGGTAATGGAAATTAATCTTATCATGATATATGGGGATTTTGACTTTGCCTCCCATTAACTCTAATAGGAGTTAAGTCCATAAGTTAAGTCCATAAGTCCTTTGTATTACTATCCTAATACAAGCTTCTCCCTCATTTTTTGCATGAGCCTGCAATTTACTAACACTTTGTTTACAGAAACAAAAGCTATATTAACTTTAAAATTACTTCAAAATGAACTTGAATTAAGAAAATAAGGGATTTTTGGATTGCCATATTTTGCTAATTTCTATTCTTAAGTAGTATGTGTGTGCTGGAAAAGCTCTCCAGTGTAAACACTTTACACAAAGCATTATCTTTGAAATTCTTTTCCATGAATAAGTTTGAGTTATTCTGGCATCATTTAAAAATTTAGTTCCACTCTCACATACTCATTTTATTTTGAATACTTGGTACTTCATGCACTCTGGGTGTGAATTTTTAATTACAATAGCCAAAGTAATCACTCAGCATGAAAAAGCTGTGCACTCAGATTGTTTTTATATATATCATACCCACAGTGCAAAAACATAGCCTAAATAATATCCCAAAAAGTTCAAACCATTTTATAATACTTTACAATTCAACAGTAAAGTAATACAATGTATTCAACAAACTTGTAGGAATGTTTTCTACATAGTCTTTATGACTTTTCTTCTTTTCCAAATAGAATACACAGTGTGCTAACACGTCGTTGTCATTAACAGTTGGAAGAACAAGAGGTGCTATAAAAATGTGATCCAGACCAATTTTTTCTAAGTGCCAATATGATCACAGCAAGATTTGGGCTGATATGCATATTTTACTGACATGCCCCTCCCTGTGTCATTATTGGCATTACAATTATGGTGCTAGATCTTATTTTTTTTAATCCTCCTAAATTCTATTGCCAATTTATGCAGTACTAAAACTCAGCCTCTCTGAGACAGTTTGGTTTACTCAATGGTGCAAAATAATCCTTATGACTTCAGAATCTGTCTCACTTATCATGTAGTCCTAGCAGTCCCGTTCACCTCATACAGCACAGAAGTTGGGGGTTGTATCTTCTCTCATTCCCAAAACAGTTTCCTTTCTCCCTTCAGCTAGTTAATTATTTTACACAGGAAGGGCCACCTTCCATCTGGATTCACAAGATGGGTGTCTCTAGATAGGAATCTAGGGATTCCCATCTTACTCGATCTCTCCAGCTAATCCTACCTCACAGTCTTCTCTGCTCCTTTGCTTCTACTGCTCCAGCTTGCAGAGGATTTACCTTTTTCAACTCCTTCATCCAATGCTTTCAACACATGGAAGCTAACAGGATTCAGCTCTCCACAGCTGTAGCCTTCTCCACAGTTTAGAAAGTTCCCAACTGGCAAGCACCGACAAAACGTTATCAAACCCCAGGGGCAAATTTACTACCAATCTTCCCCCCAGCAAAAAAAAAAAAAAAAAAGCTGACTGCCTCCTCAGGGCAATTCCTGCCAGTGTGAACAGATATTGATCAAATACTTTATCACAATCAAGAAGATATTGAAGGTGAATTAAAAACAAATGTACTGAATACACATCACTTGGAAAAACGATGTATACATATCAAAAAAACAAATGTACTGAATACACATCACTTGGAAAAACGATGTATATTTTTTAATGACAGAACAGTAACTCTCAAAAGCACTTCTAGCAAATCTCAATTTATTCCCTTGCTTAAGAAAACAAGCATTTACATTGTCTGATCTTCTATTGAGCAGATTTCTTTTTGAGTTAATAGATTTTCAAAAGTAATCTTATTGAAACATATGAAAGCTAATTTATTGGCATAGCAGGATTAGTTAAAGAAGAAGATTTCTAGACTGCTTTCAATTATAAACATTGCATGCTACAATATGTGGGATCTCTCACAATCTCCTCTTCAGTTGCTCTATCTTCTTTTAGAGATTTAAATTGAATGAGGATTTAGCTACTTGACTCTTAGTAGGATTGAGGGAATAGAATACCAAAAATTTCAAATTTCTAGGCAGTCTTTATTAGTTCTTTATTTTACAATATTTTTCTTTATTTTTGTGTACAATGTTATGAAGTTGGCTACTCTACAGCTTCATAAAACTGAACACATAAATTTAGGTTAGCAAAATAGAAGCAAAATGTTTCAGATTTTTGTCTGTGACTGTTCTGGTATGATTGTTCATATTTGAGAGTATTTGAGATCTATGAATATATGATTAGGATTGGCTCATCGATGGTTCTCCTCCACTTCCTTCCCCTTCCATGGATCTAGTGGAAGCCTGTGAACTTGACATGTCTCATCAGCAGTGAGTCTACTCTTTCAATATCTTATCCTTCTCCCTTGCTACTCATCTAGAATGACAAACACTTTTTCGCAAAGGTAATTTCTTCATGAAAGGAGCAGATTAGTAAATGGATACTGAATGCAGTTTGTGTCTTTTCACGTTCTATTTAGTGGCCTAAGTGCATTTAGTGATTTTTGAAATGGCTTTAATAATCCCTGTAAGTCCCTAGGACTGGTGGACATACCATAGGATTCCAGAAGACATGCATCTTTCTGAACCATCAGATAAAAGGGGGAATATCTTAGGGGTTTTCAAGTGCTATTAGATGTCTTTGTGTAGACAGATTGTTCCCCTTCTCCCCAGTACTAGTACAACTAGTTCAACTCCACATTAACATTTATGTGTTGCTATGACATCAGTGTAGAACCTCTAAAACAACATGATTTTCCTGACAGAATTCTTGGTGCACATCATGCCTATCAATACATTTAAAGATGACACATATCTAACAAATTTTGTTTAAAGTTAGAGATATGTATCTGTAGTTAAGCTTCTGGACTTAAGCTAGTTCAGCTTTACCATTTATTTTGCCCTTTTTACCTTACTTTAGACAATGCCATATTTAGCACTCAACAGTTGGAAGACTGAGGGGAAATTTAGTACAGAATTCCCAAATTCCTCTTCGGTCCTTTTTATTTCCCTGGGGAGGTTAAAACCAGGATGATTATAAATATTTTCAGTGAAGATTTCTACTGTTATTCACTCAGTCATTGAAACCAGTCATATTCTAAGTGCTAATGTATAATATAAATTAATAACAACACAGAATATGTAGCACCAAAAAGTGATCGGCAAATGAATCATCTCAGAAAAACTCAACTTTTAACATGGCAAAAAAATACCTTCTGGTGTTGGAGCAAAAACATCTTCAGGGACACATCATTTGTCTGCAGAAGAAAAAAAAGAAATATATATATATACATATATATATATATTTAAAACTGAGAACACAGCAAAGATCAACAAAGACAGAGTTTTAGACCATGATGTTTGTTCATGTAATTGTCATGTCCTTTTTCATCTAACCCCTTATACAGCTGCTTGAAAGTGTAAACATTTTAAAAGCCTCTGAGCTGAAGCTTATAACCCCAGTTACAGCAAAAAGTTGCAAAATGTGATTTTAGTATAATGCGTTAGGAGTTGGGAACATGCAACTTCCATTAAGAAATGAAGACACAATAGGAGCTGTGACCAAGATTATTACACAGCAGTTTAGTACTGTGTTATTTTTTTTAAAAAGTAAACAACCTAGATGTTTTGACTTTTGATATGACAATTATTTATGAGAACATAAACTTAAATCTGTCCATTGCTACTAATAATAAACCAAAAAAACAAGCAAACAAACAAAAAAAATTAACTAAACCTGTCTATTTTGTAATGTTTCCATCCTAAAGCCTATGGAAAATAAGTAGATTTTGTGGAACACTGTTGAATTCAACAGATCTTGAATGTTTTATAGTAAAGAGAAGGAAGTTAAATGCTAATAATCAAGGATTCCTTACAGAAACTACTGCCTATATTCTTCTTTTTAAGCTGTGGGTTGAATGACAAAGGTTGAAAGCTCTATTAATAAGCATGCTGTAAATGACCCATACTTTCAGTAAGGAAAAGACTGAACTAAAGTACTGACAGAACAGTTCTTATACTCCAAACCATGAGCCATGGTGATGAATGAGATATTCAACCCAGCAGAAAAGCAAGCAAGCTACATTCATCTGTCCCATGCATTAGCTGAACACTTATCACTTCAGAATCCAAGACTGTGAAAGCAGGTGACAAACCTAGAAAGAGCATTTGGTGCACTAGTAGTGTACATACTTATTCACTGAAGTCTGAACTTTAATTTTGAAGGGGAATCTGAGAGCTCTGATACTGTAGGTAGTAATTTCAAAGTCCTAGTTTCATCTAGTTCTTTAGCAAATGAGTTTTAGTTCTATTGACTTAATAAGAGTGCTGCTGGGCAGTTATTGGAGCCAAACTTTGCAAAGAAATTAGACAAAATTAACAAAACTTTAAGAAAACTATTCACAGGACACCAACCACTTAGTTTTGGGTGTAAGAAAAGAAGAAAACCCAGTAAAACACTTCTTTTAAAATTAAAAATTTTAAAGAACAGCCTAAAATCTGCTTTTATACACCCATGGATGGAGATAGAGATAGCTCTTCACCCAAAATCCATCAACAATCTTCTCTGAACAGCTCAAATAATTTCCTAAAGCTTCCTGAGATCAGAGGCAAGTTAGCCCTCACCCAAATCCCCAAACCATCTGGCCTGTCCTACTTAATGGAGGGGGTAAGAGCACCCACCATTTTCAAACAACCATAGGATTAGAGTGTTTATCCAAGAACAGATAGGCCTTACTGCTCATCCTCAGCCTGCAAGGGCTCAAATTGCCAACAAATTGCTTAGCCACCTAGCTTGCGGGAGGACTAGACAGGAAAGCTCTGCATCTCTTTGTGTAAGGAACTGCATATTTCTCCTTATATAGCACAATCAGAAGAGTCACAGGCTTAGAAAGAAAAACTGCAAGAGGAAGGTTTCCTTCTAAGGCCCATTGATGAAGACATTTCGTTCTGAGGGAGAAATCCTACAGTGCTGGAAACTTCACCAAGCTACTTCTTATTAAGAAAGTGAGGAAGTACCAGTTACTTCCAGAAACGTTCTCTGTGGTAGAAGGGTTCTCTGTGGTAAAAGCAGTAACACCATCCTTTGTTTTATCCAATACCAAATTCAATTCTGGAAAGAGAGCTTCCACCATGGAATTATTCCAGGACCAATCATCAAGAAGATTCAGTGAGTCAGACAAACCCTTTATCATAATCAACAGCATATCTACATTGCTTCTTGTAATGAATGCCCTGCAGCTATTCAGTACAGAAAAGCATGTTCTCAGAGATGTTTGGCATTAGTCAGATCTTGTTACTCTGACACAGATTTGACATGTCAATTAAAGTTAAGTACTCAGCGATCAATTTAAATCACAGTTAATTTCTCTTTAGCTGCTGTAGTAAATCTCTGACAGATTAATGGGTTACAGTTAGTGGTGGAGCATGGAGTCAGTTGCAATTTTTTTTTTCACTCACTAATTGAACTGCCATACAGCCATAGATTGCTAGTAGCCTTGTTGCAGTTCAGACCTGTAATAACAGAAAGACCTAAGAAAAATAGCAAAGGGTATTTGCAATAATAAATCATGTCAGTGAAAAGATCACCAATGTTTATTAGCATGATAAGATAAAGTGTGAGCCATTTCAGTCCATTCTAAATGTATTTATTGTAAAGGATGTTCTTGCCCTTATATTCAAACAGATTTCCCCCTCTAGTATTTACCCTTCAATACATTTATGGATGGCAAGTGAGTCCTCTGTTTGTCTTTACATTGGCAGTTTAAAGAAATCAAACTTTCCTGTCTCCCCTCAAAGAACTGGCTATCCAGTCCAGTCCTATATCATTATTCTCTTAACATTCTCTTACTTATTCTTTTTTTTTTTTTCAACATGACTACAGATGAGGCTGCACCATAAATAATCTTGGTAATCATGGAATTTCAACTATTAAGCAGGAGAAAAGACAGGGAGATCCTTCAGATTTAATACATGCAATATTTACATTTCTCAGATGTCAGTGAGAGGGGTCTTCTCTGATTTTGCAGTGAAAGTGGTAACCTACATGCAAAATGACCTACTGATTTGAGAGGTTTACTTAAATTTAAATATTTGAGTTTCTGTACTTGAGAAATTTCATCAAAGCCATATTGAAATCATTAGCTGAATAGGTTTTTTGTCCAGTCTGAAATTTCCAGGTATGCAAAGGAAAAATGAGGAAACTCTATCAATTTACCCAAAATAATTAGGTTACCTAAGGTGCAGCCACAGTGCTTTTGGCTGGTTAACAAATTTAAAATGGAAAGATGCTATTACCACATAGTCCTAATACACTACAGGGCACCCTGTTTAATTCTACTAATAAAAGCAACAATAAAATGCATGACAAGTTGCATGCATTTCAGAGACTAATATAGCAACTTTACAAAATCTCACCAGTAAGAATTAAAACAGCTGATGTATTCTGTAATATACTAGTTTACTAGCTTGCCATGTACATTAGTAGGAAGGAGAAAGTAAACTTAAGAGAGAAGACATCTATAACAAAAAACCTGTATCCATCAGATCCCCATACTGTACCACATTTGTATCAGTATAACAAACAGCAAAATCGTCCTTCAAGCCAGGAGACCATACGTTACACAAGAAAAGCTCATATTAGAAACTGCAAAATAAAAAAGCTAATATGTTTTCACTCTCCAATGGTGGCAACAAGTTCAGTACTGTACTGAAGAGAGTAGCACTCCTGTTTCAGAAAATAACCATTTTTTCTGCTTTGTTTTGCATTTTATACGCAAGTGGTGGAATTAATCTGGCCTTTTTTTTTTTTTTTTTTTTAACCACAGTATTACATCAAGAACAGAATAATAAATGGCAAAATTGCTAAGGGCTTGTAATTAGCCTGTTGCAAACACACACATAACCGTTTGACCAAACAGTCTTATTCCCTGTGGGGTGATCCACAAATCCAATAAAACAAATAGCATGCTCTGGTTACAAAATTATGCTTCTTTTGAGTTGCTTCTTCAAAACATTGGTTACATTTTTAGGCAAAGATTCCCCTGGGTCTTATTTTTCCTGATATTGATTCGTCTCCCTCGTAACATCTATTTAAATCATTTAACTCATTCCTGCTCCCCCATGCCTTTAGCAGTTCCTTCGCATTCTGCCCTCCTTTCACTGCCGGTGAACAGCTCTGTCTGTTACATTTGTCATAATTTTGGTACTGAAGATCAAATTCAGCATTTAGTGTAACAAAGTAAATTCCAAAGCACTCCACCCTGTGCAAAACGCTCTTCCAGCATTATGTAAAATGGAACTGATAGCAACAGATGTAGAAACCTAGAAAGGGAGAAATCTAACCATTGGGGGCTATCACTCTGCACATGTATATAACCTACAAATATGGGTCCTTGTTCATGGTTGATTTTCAAACACATACAATACATGTAGTTAATAAAATTAGTACAAATACGTTCCAAAAAGTCTTTATGTGTTCCCTGTAATTCGATAGAAACAGAATGAACATAACTTTATATTTTAGACTTCAGCAAATACATCTACACTCTATGTGACTTTCATGATTTCACTAGAAACTCCTCAAGTATTTTTCCCGGCAGATTTTTATTGGACTTGAATTGAAGTTCACCATGCCCCAATGCTGATTTTATTGAATCCTGACCCCCTAAGAAAGTTCACTCTGTGACTAAGGGTTTTGAATGACAGTGGAACAAGTGTAGACCCATAAATCAGCCTCATTCTGCAGAAGCAGAGCACAGCAGCTGTGTAGACGATAGCAGCGTGAGGTTGTAGTAGTGGCTATGGATGCTGCCACAGCTTAAATGATGATTTTTCTATCCCTGCAGAGGAACCTTCCCAGCACAGAGCTGAGTTAGTTGAGTCTGGGCAAGTAGCACGCAGGTATAGTAATTCTCTTGTAGGAAAACAAATCAGTTCTGTCAGTTTAATTCTGTTCTCCGTATTGGCATCAAAAGATCCTACTTGTTTAAAGCAGGTAAGCCTTGAGCTCACAAGGTGTAATTATAAGCTGAGTCAATGAATGTGTATCTCTTTCCTTTTACAGATTAGGATTTTTTATTTTTATTTTTTTTTTTTTTGTAATGAATATTGAGAGCCATTTTAAGTCAGACTTCTCAGGTGAGAGAATAATGAAAAATTGCTTCAGTACAATTTAACTGGGATTTTTTTTTTTTCATCCTAAGAGTTAGAAGCAATTTAAACCCATATACTTTGACTCAGTTTAGGCAAATTGAAATATAGAATAGCTTAAGGTGACTTAAAGGAAATTCATCCATTTGTCTTCCTCCATTTTCCACTTTCATTTCAACTTCCTGCTATGCATTTACATCGACCTGTATTACACTTATGAGAGGCTCCTTACTGTATAAATAATATTATTCATTAGTTAATTATGCTCAAGAAAGAAAAGTAAAATAACCTGCAAACTATTTCAGGTTGTATACATTAAAAAGTACATGCTGGGTTTGGCTGAAGTGCAGATGAAGTCTTCCTAAAAGCTGCAGTGCTCACACCCAGTAGCCCAGGTTTAGAGCTAAGAGAGCAAAGAGAAGCTTACTTCTATATCTGCAAAGTAAAAATCTCTCTGTGTTTTCATCATGCCATAGTGCATATTAAGAAAAATACCAATAGCTTCTTTTAGGGATTTTTCATGGCTCTTGAGAAGCAAAATTTCTTTCAGTCCCTTTCTGAAAGGGGGATTAAAATGAATTAACAAAATACTAATAATAACAACAATAACAATTATAAACTGTTTAAAAAATCTTTTCCATATCTGCTGAAAACAATAATCTGAATGAATTTCATTTTCTAGGTGTGGTTTTCTAATTACTGGCTTTGTCTTTATTTATAAGAATATAAGAATATAAAATTCTCTACTGGGAATTTCTCTATATGATATGCAGTATTATCTCATTATCAAGCAACAAATTCTTGGTAAACATGTTATTAGCATATTTGGCTATCCTTATTCAAGCTGAATAATTAAACTGACCACAACAGCAGGATGCTGAAGATATAAAGAACAATTCCCCAAGAGCAAATGCTGTATACTGAGGTACCTGTTGTCCTTCATTATGTCTGTTGGCATAAATCTCACAGCTGTATGACTACTTATTCCAAGTTTTAAGACAAAATAATTATACCATACTGGAATTTCAGTGATACCCTACTTACACAAACGGGGTTACTAGTTACTCTAATACCTGTTACCCATTGTTATTGGCCAAATTGAATTGCTCAGTCCAGAATACTTCTTCATTTCTGATTCTGCCTCAAAATGTTCCCTTTTAAAAGTTTTGTTTGTTTTTGTTTTGTTTTGTTTTGTTTTGTTTTTGTCAAACTAGCTCTGAGAGCCAGCTCCCATTTCTCCTCTGCACCTAACAAGGTCTTAGTCTATATTTTATTTTCATCTTATTTCACTAATGCAGTAGTGCAAATAAGGAGGAAAATCATAGTATGACCATTAAAAGCATAGGCTCTATGATCTTATGCACAGCATCTCAATTCTGTCTGTTCTTGATGTAATTTAATTATATGCTAATATTCATTTTCTCCCAAACAAATATTTTTATCTTTTGGAATGGTAAATTTTTAATAATGTGTCCAGACAGAAATACATCATCTCTGACAGAGAGTGTATACAACTCCCTGTGACTTACAGAAGTTTAAAGCACTCTGCTCATCTTTTTGGTAAAAACACCCTTAATTAAAATAGGATTGACTGTGGCAATAAAGGTGACTACACTTGTACCTAAGCTAATGTATCATAAGCAGTTACAAAATCTGTACCAGATTCGAACAGAGGAGGAACAAGTGTGTCCTTCTCATACAGCTGTATGGCAAAATAGTACTTACAGAATTTTTCAATAGGGAACTGAAGCACAGAAAGACTAAGTGGTATGTCTAAAATATGTAAGGATTAGAGAGGGAAGAAAGAAGTGAATTGAGGTTCCCTTACCGCAGGACAGACTTTCACTGCCTCAGAGAGGGAAGTTGAGCAGAAAAAGGTAATGTCATAAAACTCTGTATGTTTCTCTGATTTCTATCTCAAGACCGTGCTACTGTAGGAATAGAGGTATATGGAACTATATGGACTGTATGCAGAGGTTGGATTTCCTTATTTTGGGATTTTTTCAATTGCCCTGAAATTATTCTTATCCACTGTGTCCCCACTAATACAAATAGGTATCATGCTGGCATTCAGCTAAGTAATTCTTTTGTCATACACAGATGGACAGGGGATTACATGGCTAAGAAATGAAATAAAAGCTAAATCCCTATGCTTGATAAAGCTTTGCGTGTTTTCTCTTTCATTCAGGATTACCGAGTGAACATCTTTCTCCGCCAGAATTGGAATGATCCACGACTTGCATACAGTGAATATCCAGATGACTCTTTAGACTTAGATCCATCCATGTTGGATTCAATTTGGAAACCTGATTTGTTCTTTGCTAATGAAAAAGGTGCCAACTTTCATGAAGTTACAACAGATAATAAGTTGCTGAGAATTTTCAAAAATGGAAATGTACTTTATTCCATCAGGTGAGTCTCTAATCAAGGGATTTTTTTCAGGTAGAAGCTCAAAAGTGTATCTTAGAATGGTTAACAGATATTTTCAGTTCTAGGCACACAGAATTATTACTAAAGTACATTGAATTTTGAATACTGAATGTCATCATCATTATTAATTATTTTAAATGCCAAAGTGATCCTTCATTAGATATGTACTTAGTAAAATAAGAATAAAATAAGAAAAATTATCATATAAATAAGAAAATTATCAATAAATAAGAAAATTATCATTCCCATTTTAAAGTACAGATACAGAGCTCGGACACTTGCAGAAAGCAAATATACCTGGAGTATTATAATTGACCTGGCCTGTGTATGAGTTTCATATGCTGTACCCTTGAATATCATAAGAATCCAATTTATTTTTCACCTTTTTGGATATTGCAGTTGCACTCCGATGTGGAAACATGACCTGTTTGAGGAAGCATGAGATTTAAAGAATAGTTCACTTACTTCTGGAGGCGGAGAGGAAAGTGGAAAGTAAACTTTTGAAAAGTTTTAAGAAGCTGTAAGCAGCAATCACATCTAAGTATTGATAAAAAACAGTTGTTCTAATCCTGTAGGCTGTAACAGTTTTAACATCATTCTTACAAATAACTTAAAAAATGTGATCTAATGAGAGATGCATTCAATATAGGTATACTAAGGCCTATAGTCATGATACAGATTTTGCATTAATACAGTGACCAACTTGAACAAAATGTTACAATTTTTGAAATAAATATCTCTCTTTTCCACTTAGCATTTTGCTATGATTTATGATATTGCAGTAATGGGTAATTGAACTTTTTTTTGAAGAGACATCAGGAGTCTGCAAAACAATTTGTACAACAGGACAAAAAATGTTTGTGACTTGCATAAATTTATCAGTGGCAAGGCTCTTCCTCCTTGTTCTACTCCCTCCAAATACATACACCACATAGAGTACAGTCACAAGCACTCAACTGAAGCAAGTTTGGATAGCAACTTCAATAGAACTCTGACCAAGTTCACAGTCTCATGAAATGGGGACAAAACCATTATAATATTATAATTATAAAAGCAAACATTGACTGTGAAGCTAGCAGATGTCAGATTCTTGTGGAGACAGAATGTTTATGTTGCTATGATTTAATTAAGAACTATTGCAGTTCCTGAAGCAGGAATTATGTGAATTTGAGTCAGTTAAGCTTTTGATTAGGGGAGACCTGATAATTCCTAAAGAGCTGATATTGAAAGAAAAGAAAAATAAAAATTCCTAAATCTGCTTTTTGTACAGAGCCCAGGTTCCTCTTCTCTGGAATGGCTTGCTGTGTCTGATTTTACATTTGGAACTGTTTTTAACAGCATGGAAATAAGGCCAGGGTTTGGGTTCCCTCCTCTGACTCTCCCCCTCTAGCTCTGTCACTGGCAGGATGAACAAAAGTTATAGCAGCAAAGAAACAGAAAAAGCTTCATAGAAGGAAAAAAATGCAGTGAGAGAGAAATATACAGCTATACTTGCCACCTAATGCCCACTTCCATCTAGCTCTCAATGCCAAAACCAGGCCATTCAGGTTTAAGAGAAAAGAATTAGAGCACTGCCATTTTAGGAAAGCCTCATATGTAAGGAGCCAAAATCAAGTCCACCAGGGAGTATACTACCTACTGTACTGATAAATGAATGTGGGGCAAAGTTTTCCTGCAAGCCGTTCTCTGGCAAGAAGAAAGGTACAGTCATGACCCTGAATGGATACTTAGACATGCCCAGTGAGGGGAAATACATGACTTTACCTCATATGTTCTTCTTTCTCATTCCTCTGAGAATTACCATTTTAAAGATAAGTTATTTTCTTGATATAAAATGTAAAAATACTTTTTTTTTTTCCTATAGGTTGTAAAGCATTTCACAGAAAATGTCATGGCTAACGTAAAACAGCTGTGTTTCAAAATTACAGGCATATTTCAGTCTACCACCAATATCATAAAATGTTATCTTAAGCCTTTGTGTTGACAATTTAAGCACCTTATTTTGGGACAATAACATATAAATTATTTACCAGCATGATTTGCAGCTGACATCTGTTATAAAATTCTTGCAAATCTGGGTAAATTTTATGCAAAGGATTTGAAATAATGTAACAGTACAATAATTCTATGGTAGCACCAAAAAAGTATGCTGTTGTTGCGTTCCTCTAGACCTAACTTAGGCAACCCTACTGGATAGTGTTTTTCTGAAGGCCTGTAACAAGTTCTGTCTTTCTGTTTTTTCTGCTTTGTTGTCATGCTAGACCGAGAGAGTAAAATTTGTTCAGCTAATATAAATCCCTCTTGAGAGCTTTCTAATGAAAAACTGTTTTCTTCTATTTCTAATGACTTCTCATGTTTTGATGCACTGATGCAGTCTTCCTGTGCAATTCTATGGCATCTTTGTGGTATATTTTTAATTTATTATTTTTTTTCAGATTGACTTTAATACTGTCCTGTCCAATGGATCTCAAAAATTTTCCAATGGATGTGCAAACATGTATAATGCAGCTGGAAAGCTGTAAGTTTGAGTAATGTATTATCCTATAAATACTTTTCTAGAGTTTACAACAACTATGCAGGGGGTAAGGAGACTCCTTGTAGTGGTGAAAGGAGAACAACCTTTCAAAACTGAATCACCTGTTTTAATCTGTGATACATAGATAATTTTCAAGGAAAGAGATCCTTTCATCCTCACTTCTATTGACAATCGTCAGTTTCATGTAAATTTAATGGTACTACTAAACTAAAGTACCCAGTGCCAGAATTTACATTTATGCAACATTTATGCAACATTTATGCATATTGTGATTCATCATGAAGTCTCCCTTGCGTTCACACACACACACAGACTGTAATATGGGAGAGCATAAAGGAAACATGAGAGTAATTTAAGGAAGTGTTTTATGTGATTTACGTGAATATCCTGAAATTCATAATAACTTGGTGTAGTTAAAAAGTGGAAACAATAATTTATATTAAGTCCCTGCTCTTCAGATTCCTACCCCACTTCTTCAACATGTCTACATGCTATAGCTAGGTAATTTTTACCTGATCAACCTAGAAGGGATTAGGGAAAGAGTTTACTGCAAGGGAGAACTGTAGAAGGTTACACCATATGTATACTTTCTACAGTTTTTTATATATATACATGCAATCATGATGCTGCATAGGGTATGCCACTTACACAGCCTTCAACCCCTCAACTGGAGCAGCAGCTTGGATCAGTGGAAGATCTTGGAAGGGCTGCAGAGCCCTTGGGGTAAGAGGAAGAATAAGTCCATACTTATTCGTATTCCACCTAGAGATCAAAAGTGAGCATGGTATCACCACCAGCCATAACACTGGAAAAACTTCTAGAATCTTCAGAAGACTGCTGGGACTTAAAGTGACATGTAGTAGCACAGTTAGGTTAACATTGAAAATACCAAACAAAACACAGAAGACCTGGTGGTCTTCTAAAACATGGAAGGACTGATGGTTTGCCTAAATCAGGTGTTACACCAGAATTTCGATGGAAAAAAAAAATATATATAACTCCATGTGTTTTAAACAATCTCTTCATAAAGCCTTATTTTGCATTATATACAAATATCCTGAGGAGACCAAAGGGAAGGTAAAAAAATAGATTAGAGAAGACAGGCTTTGCAGAATTATCTTACAATTAATAACAACACTTTTTATGTGAAACAAAATTAGTATTTGATAATTCAATCCCTCATATATTTTACTTACCACCTACATTGATATTTCCCTTAGAAAAGAAAACAGGATGAAAAGTGCACAGCAGCTATGCCATTTCAGGTCACACACGCACAGAAAAAAACACAAAGTCAAATGTTCTGGCTGATGCTAGGATCTGAGCTAAAAGGAGGTATGAGGAGGAAGGCACAGATATGCATTAAATTTTTATTTTCCTTGTGATATGAAATGCCTTTTCCCCTAAAATGACAGTAGTTTGGAAGAGGTTCCTAGCAGAATGATCCTCCCAATGGTGTGAAGAACAAAAATAAAATAAAATGAAATGAAATAAAATAAAATAAAATAAAATAAAATAAATAAAATAAAATAAAATAAAATAAAATAAAATAAAGCATTCTTTGAAATATTCTGGAGTTTGTGAAAATAAATGACAGGAGGAAGAACAGGTAAATATTAAGGACCCATTGTAATGTGAAATCTAGTTTTATAGTTTTAGGACCAACAAGTAAAGTACTTCAGAAAAGAATTTTCTGCATATAGAAAGAACATACAGGATTATTTGGAATACATTATAACATTTATTGTTATATAGAGAGAGAACAAAAACACAACATACATAATTTGATTAAAGTATGCCTTGCTTTTTTCCTTTTTTTTTTTTTTTTTAGTTGGAACGCTAAGTGTTCTAAGTGAAGTGGGAAGTAATTATTTATCAGTCAGTATGTCAGAACTGTTTGTTGTACGGGTAATAGTATGCTTTTACAAAAAATTGCAGGGTGGGTATGAAGTCAGCTCTCTCTTTCATTACAATGGACAGATGGTAATATTACAAAGCAGGCTTTCAATATGAGGACAATGGCTGATCTGACAGCAGAAATTTTCTTGACAACAATTGAGCAATGGTTATTTGTTGCAAATGTCAAGGTACTTAGGGCAATATTATATATTCAGCATTTAAGCAAAACTCCACAGTCTATCCAAGCTGCTAATTCTACTAATAATGTGACTAAATAAGAGGTTAATATGAGGTGGTTGTATCAGAGTACATAGAAATGACAGGTATATTCACTCCATATAATTATGCTTCAAACAGAAGGTATCACAGTATTTGAAGAAGAAAGTATATATACATATATTTTTAAATGTGTTTAAAAATTGTTACTTTAACAACTTCATAAAACTCAGCTGTACTCCCCTCTTTCAGTCCATGTGAGGACAGGTTGTATAACAACTGAGCATTCTTGAAGAAACAGGCATTTGTTTTCCTTTATAGAAACATTGCAGGAGCTCATAATTCCCACAAACTGTACCACAGGGAAGCAATACTGATTAGTTGAATAGCACTGTAGATGTTCTACAGTGTTTTCCAGCAGAACATTTTTTACCGAAGTCTTGTTTTTAATCATCTAGTTCAGTGGGAGTAAATTCCCTGCTGCACATTCAGATAGTACAGAGAGGCAATGCTTGCAAAAGAAGGGCTGAACAAAACACAGATATATGCTTCATTTTGAGATATTCAAAATCTTCCAGTTTCAGAGAAAGCTCAAATATGATATCAAAAGGAAGTTGTAAGTAATAAAACTTCCTTCATATCACCTTGTCCTGTTACCTGTAACTCCAGACGTTGAAAAATAGGGACTATGACCAAATTAACTGGCCTGTTGCAGAAAATTTTGCAGTATGTGGGAGCTCTGACTATACCTACATGTCTGCTAGCAGAATAACCTGTTAGGATTGCAAGAACAAGACAACAGTTCCCTGAAACTGAGAGAAATAGCTTTGGGACAGATCCAAAGAAAGCAGACACAATGACACAACTTCCAAGCTCCAAGACCTTTAAGAGAAGGAAGTCATCTATCCCAAAATGGTTTCCCTATACAGGAAGTACAGGAAGGGAATCAAATACCTTGGAGGAGTTACAAAAAATATCTTCATGCTTGGCAGGAGAGTAGCTAAGTTAAAAAATGCTAAACTTGAGCCTGAACTCTGACCAATTTCCAAAACTTAGAAAAGGATGAAATGAACACCCACATTCCAGAGCAGTTGGGTAAGAACAGGCATCCAATCCTCTTTAAAAGAGGAAGAAAAAATTAGGAAGATGGGTGCATTTAGCAATTTCTCATGCTTCATATCAAATCTCCTGAGGAAAGAACTGAAATAACCCTGAGAGTGTAAAGCCATACAAAAATCTCATTCTAGATTTCTAGACTTCTCTCCTTTCTAGATTTCACAGCGTCATACTCTCCTGTGGCTCTGTCCTACATTCTTTGGTGCAGAGTGAGACAACTTGAACAGGAAGATGAAACAAATACCCTGGCTTATGCCCTGTCCAGGGAAGTAGAAGATGTGGGTTTCAAAACCGAGAACACACTTCTCTTGTCTGGAGTGAATGATCTGATCATCAGGCTGTTTTGCAAAAACTAAAATAGTAGCAGGAGCAAAACAGCAGCAGCCATGCTTCCAGATGTTTCTTTTGAAAGTGAACATCATTACTGTCCTTTCCAACGTGTGCCACATTGGGCAGGATTTGGTAAAATTATGAATTTATAATGCCTATTAATTTCAGAGTTTCTTTAAACTGTCTGGTCTTACAAGTCATGCTCCTGCATGTGACATAAAGCAAATTGGATTGTTTCTAACAAATCACTTACCTTTTCTTTGTCATCTTACCACCAGTCAAGGTTGCAAAGAAAGGCTGACCACTACTTGTAAAGGACAAATCATAGGTTTTACCTCTGCTATAAAATAATAATTTTGTTCAGTACTAGATACTTTCCATCAATACTGATACTGTTGCTCCAGCACAGAAAGCCCTTAGTGGAAAATTCATGTATAGCTTTTTTCCACAAATGATATTTTTAATTTTAACTAGCTCTCATAATGGTTTTTCCAAGGTCAATATTTGCAGCTGTATTTGCCCCTTCATTTACATCATGAAGTGGCTGAACAGTATTTAAGTGGAAATGTCTTCTATTTCAAAAGGATTTATTTTACCAAATGATTTCTGAGAAACTAGAATGAGCTGCTTTTGTATCTTTGAAAAGAAGCAAATGAAAATGTAGATATGAAATAATCCCTTCTACATTTCTATGGTTTATGCTGGAGCAGCCTATAGGCATGTGAGATAATTTTAGTTGTATTCTGCTTGAATAAGATACAAAGAAATGTCAACTAGATACATATTTATTTCTGTGACCTATCTCCCAGGAAAGAAATGTTTTTCTTTCATGTGCTAGAGCTTGTTGTCAGCCCTTTTTAGGCTTTGTTTTTATCTCATAGCATTCATTTATTCATATATTACAATTATATATATACATATTGTATTACAATTACAACTTTATCTGAAATTCAATATTCCTAAATTTTCAAACACTAGTACCATTAAAAGACTAAATCAATCACAAAGGAAGAAATATACTATGAAAAGCAGCAGCATATGTAAGGGAAAAAGCTCCTGATTACTTCATCATTTTGTTTTGATGCTTTGTCTCTTTTACTTTTAATATATAAAAGAATGGCCTTTTTCCCCCCTTTTGATTTATGGGGGCTTTTTAGTCTTTCTAAGCAATCATCTCCCAGTCTTCTGGATTTTAGAGGAAATTCACTCTATACTACATAATGCTATTACCAGAACATTACAGTTTCTTTCCTCCCAGTCTCTAAATTGGAGGGACAGAGATTGTTGAAATGAAAAGATCTGTAGGCAGGCAACTGGCAGATCTGCATCATGGGAAATGATGCACACATTGTTCCCTTCCCACAAGAGCACAGAAGATGGGTAACAGACCTGGACTGTATTTCTCATCTGCCAGGGAACCTAGGGCGTGTACCTGAGTGAGAGTAATTATGGACACACTAGGTCAATGCTTGCCTATACCTGAGTGCAAAAACCGTTTCGCTTCTCTCTTTCCCATTTCAGTAGCACAAAAGCTGTCAACAACTCATCCCATGGTTTCCACTCTACAGAAGGGTGACTCGAGCAATTGCATATATCTGAAGTGAGACCTCACACACAGATACAAAGAACTGTAGTCCTCAGTTCCCAACCGACATAGGATGAAAGAGCAGTAGCAACTGTACAACTGCTGCTGAACCCAGGGAAATTAATATAAAAGTGACACCTGAAAATCTACAGGCATCAGCATATGTTAGATTTGAGGGAGGTGGGAGGAGTCTGGACCCGAAATGCTGCTCTTCTCCAAAAGGCTAAGAAGGATAAAC
The DNA here is from genome assembly GCF_009769625.2 of Cygnus olor. Classification (NCBI taxonomy): domain Eukaryota; kingdom Metazoa; phylum Chordata; class Aves; order Anseriformes; family Anatidae; genus Cygnus; species Cygnus olor. Next base: position 24,529,087 of record NC_049172.1, read on the forward strand.
CTGTCACTCTAAAGGGAGAGATCCATCAGAGTGATTTAGAAACACAGAAACAGAAGCATAAGGTTGGAAAGGACCTACAAGATCATCTAGTCCAACCGTTCTCCTAACACCAATACTAGCCACTAAGCTACTAAATCATATCTCATAGCACCTTATCCAGGTGCTTCTTGAACACCGCAAGGGATGGTGACTCCACCACCACCCTGGTCAGGCCATTCCAGTGCCTGACCACTCTTTGAGAGAAAATGTTTTTCCTGATATCTAATCTAAATCTCCCCAGGCACAACTTGTGACCATTTCCTCGAGTCCTATCATTAGTTATCTGAGAGGAGAGGCCGAAACCCTCCTCATCACAACCTCCCTTCAGGAAGCTGTAGAATGCAAAGAGGTCTCTCCTGAGCCTTCTCTTCTCCAGACTAAACAACCCCAGCTCCGTCAGCCGCTCCTCATAAGACTTGTGCTCCAGACCCCTCACTTAGAGGGCAATGCAAGGGGCAGTCCCTTTGGAAAGCAGCTCCATACTGTACTTCTGTACATAGAATAAAATCCTGCTTTCTTGGTGCTTCAGCATAAATTTAGTCAATAAATTTATCAATAAATGGGGAAAATAAAAAAATAAATTTGTCAATAAAACAGCTGATTTCTGAAGCTAATATTCTTAGTGGGTAATGCATTTTAGAAGAATTTATTCTAACCCCAAACTGCAGCCAGACTCATTAGACCTGTCAAATCCTCCCCATGATATGTTGCTTAGAATTTAGGCCACAATTCTCTGCCATGTTCTTTGCATAGCAATCCACAGGCAGCCTGTCCTGGAGAGATTCTGCTGGGATGCCTAATAGAAAAACTTTGAAACTACTCCAGTCAATATGATTGTATTTCATTCCTCAGCTGGACGCCTACATAACTGCTCTGTTTGCTGAATAAATCCAATGTTAGTCTTGGACTTGTACTTACTAAACATTAAAAAATGAGAATGGAATTTAGACAAATCACTCGGATAAGAGAAACATAAAAATGAAACCTCGAGTCAAACCAAACTCTCTTGTACAAAAATGCTAGATACTAGGTACTCGGTTTGGCTGTTTCATGCCATTCGTGTGTTTGTTTACTGAACAAGAGGAAAAGAGCTAGGTTTTGATACAGCTGTAGGTATTTTAAAGAGCAGCAAGAGAAGCAAAGCCTTTCTGAAGTAGAACAGAATGTGTAGGAAAAGTACCAGGTATATTGATATTCAGCTGGATCAGAGGTTTCCTCAAAAATTTTATTCTTCATGGCTTGGAATGGTACTCTAAAGGTGGTTAAAATGAAAGAATTTAGCAAATAAGAATCTGTCAGCAGAATGAAAAAGGAGGTCTCTTGGAATTGCCAAGACAGTTCTGGTTCAAAGATGTAGAGTACTTGAGGACTCAGGGGACTTGTCTTGAATAGCAAGCCTTATTTTTCCATACTAGAACAGTCCCTGAATGGCCTGGAGAATACATGTTAATACTTTCATGACATTTCAATAATTCTTCAAGACAAACTTGTTGGATGTCCACTGTCTTGTTTATGAGACTATAGGCTTTTAATGCCCTGATATTGAATTAGTTAAAATAAAATCTTCATACTCTCAGCATACATGTATACAGCTGACATAAATAGCTTGATTCTAATAAGTTCTATAGAGCTGTATAGTTCTATTGATGAAGGTTGAATTGAACATTATTTAAGGTGGGTTTTGTTCCTATACTTTCAAAATTGGATGGATGCAAAAGTTATATGTATTCTTAAGATCAATAATAGTGAGGAAGGAAAGGAGGAAGGGAGGAAGGGAGGAAGGGAGGAAGGGAGGGAGGGAGGGAGGGAGGGAGGGAGGGAGGAAGGAAGGAAGGAAGGAAGGAAGGAAGGAAGGAAGGAAGGAAGGAAGGAAGGAAGAAAGGAAGGAAGGATTCAAACTACATTTCCTTCCGAGGAATTCTTTATAGGTGTTGGTAATAACTTGTTAATACTATTTTTGAAAAGATAAGGTTTTCTGGAAAAGATGACCAAGACCAAGAGAACAATTTGTTGTAGGGTGGTGTTTTTTTTGTTTGTTTGTTTGTTTTGTTTTTGTTTTCCCCAGATACTAAAATTGCCATTGCTACATAGAAATGTTTCAGTAAGATCATATTGTTTTTCCCTTGAAGACTTCCTGAAACATCTAATTGCACATACTGAAAATTTACAAACTAGTTAGAAAATTTTTAGTGCTGTCTAAAGCCTAGAGTTAGTATATCTGTCTTGTTGATCTTCTGCTGAAGAGTTTTGTGTAGATTAGATAGAAAAATAAATTAAACAGACCATCACTGTAGTTTCATTTCATTTGATGTCCAGGTATTCAAACACCTGCATCAAATGTTCCAGGCACAAGTCCCGACCACAGTCCTCATTTCCTGCATTCTTTTCCACCTCCTTGCTCCACAAGCGTGACCACACAGAATTTTATTTTTGTTTTTCACACTTTTCACCAGCTTTGTGTCAGAGCATTTTCTAAAGAAAATTTCTGCAAGCCAAATCCAACTTTCCTAATTGTTTCAGACCCTCTACAGTGCCAATTAATTCTAAGTTCTACTTAATTTGCCAGCTCTTCATATTCTTCTCAGGAGGAAGTCTCAGTCTGCCAGTACATGCTTTACTAGCTAATTACCTTGAATGACTTCAGGCACCTAAAAATGAGTTGCCTCTTTAAGAAGAGCTGTTTGCTGAGAGGCTACAGTGCCATGAATATACACAGTTCTCAACTTTTCCTGAAAACTTCTCTCTCTAGTAACCTTCTCCTTCTGCGATGATAGGCTTGTCATATTATTACCAACAATTTACCATCCCCTTTTGCATTACAGATGTTTCATCTGACTGCGTCTTCTCAAAACAGAAGATGACTGAATGTAGTCATAGCCTTTTTTTACATAATCTGCATCATAATCTTTTAACACAGAAACTAGTAATATACTTCTATGGGATTTTTTTGTTCATTCTTTGATTAAGTTGCTTTTAGAGGCTCTCTTCATTATTATTCTCCTCCTTTCTCTTATATACAAACTGGCACAACTGAAAAGTAAAATCTCACCTTCTCTCACTGCACATGATTCTCTTTCACACTCCCACTCTTCCACACATTTTCATCCTGCCAAGTCAATGCACTCTGCTTATCCAGTCTCTCAGTCAACACTGTGGGTCACTATAGTACTTATTTTTTTGAATATGCTCTGTCTTCTAGTTGTAAGAGACAACTTTTAAGAGACAATCATTAGAGAGAAAATCCACTGAGACTAGAAAGAGGTTCTAGACTAGAGAGAAAATTCACTGAGAGGTAATGTAACAAGCTGTACACAAGTGCTGCCAAATGTAGAAGCTAGCAGAGAACCTAGCATTCTCACAAAAATGCCCTAGTTTTCACTCTTAAGATACATACAAGATGTAGACAAAAAGCATTAATTAAGTTAATGGGTCCTTTCCTCTGCTAGCAATGGTATCAAAGCAGAACTTGAGATCACACAGAGAAAATATCTGCATTGTTGAATCTTAGTGCTTGGATATGACTGCATTGAGGTCAATTACTTTTAATTGCAGTTGTGTCTCAGAAACACTCGGCTCTAATTACAAGCTTTATCAGTGTAAATGGTACTGCATAAACCTGGCACAAGGAGAGCACCATTACTTACTTCATTCATCCATCTTTTCTTATCTAAGCAGCTGCTAATCTTATACAAACAGTGAACTACTTTACTCATTTTCTTTTTTATTCTGGTAAAAGTCATTTCAGCAGTGGATGGCTGAGTGTACATATTTTTTGCCTAGATGAGTAAAGTAAATGCATTCTAAGTGGAGAACTGCTTTATTACAGCATCTAATCAGTTTTCCATTTTGCAAACGTATGCCTGTCTGGCAAATACATATGCATGAATGATACACATAGCCCCACCAAACTCAGGTGGTGGCCTCAGGGCTTTAAAGTTATTCACATAATTTCAATACTGTGAACATTTATGACTGGCAATTCTGGGATCCTAAACATAAAATATAACACTCCAAAACTTTCATTACCAAAGCTCCCTACATTTCTGCTACTTGCCATGCATGCAGTCCCCCCACGTTTGATGGCACTAAGCACTTTAGTGCCTTACCTCAAGATCAAAAGTTTCTACTTGTCTTGAGACTGAACCTGAAGGTAATTTCAAAATCTGCCATGATATCTTGTCATGGTGCTGGGAGTCCAGCTACTCCAATAAGAGACATTAATTACATTAATCAGCAGAGCCAACAAAATTAAGATGCTGGAGATCTGTTTTTTTTTGTTTTGTTTTGTTTTTCTTTTGTTTTTGGTTGTTTTTGTTTTTGTTTTGCTTGTTGCTTATATCATTGAATCATAGCATCTTTCAGGTTGCAAAAGACCTCTAAGATCTAGACCAACCTTAATATATGTATTGTATATATATATTATATAATACCATGGAATCAAACTGTAATAGCATATATACCCCAGTACAGTAAACATTGATTTTTTTAAACAGATGTTTTACAGATATGCTTTTCCCCTTATGCACAGTGCACACTATACCACCAGCATTCTGAGCGCAAACTATGTAGCAGGTCTTCTTCACAAAAGTAGTTAAGAAACAAAAGTATTTTCCTTGTCTGAGATATTAAGAATGCTCAGTTAGCTCTATCAGTTCCCTATTTCCCCTGAAAATTTTGGGCCTAGGACATTAGATGCAGTTTGGTCTTGCACTTCATTCTTACAAATTCTCTGATTCTGCTATATATCTGTAAGTGACAAGATATTTATGACTGTAGTCTTTCTTCCTTTTTGCTGTGACAACATGAAAGAATGATGTGGTAGATGTAAAAAAGAAAGAGTTCATCAAATTTTTTGGAATTGTACCAACTAGTAAATTATTTTCTTTTAGAAAATCAAGGATACCTGTCCTGGCTAACACCTCTCACTAAAGAAAATTCAGAGACAAATTAGTGTTATCAAATAGTTTGATATGCTTAAATAATTCATGTTTTCTTATTTTGCCAATTATAAGAGTGTTAGAAAACTTTAGATTTCCCTAATTAAATGGGCACATTTGGTTGGGCCATTTTTTTCACATTTAATAAAGGGACAAAAATTAATAGAGACTGAGTTGATTTAATTTAACATACCTAATGGAAATCAAATATACATGATACCCTTTTAAATTTCTTTGGAATCACATCTCCATTAAGCTCTTCTATGTTTTAAGTCACATTTACTGGATCAATATGGTCTTGACTTAAAAAAATGGAATTACACTATTGAATGCTAAATATATATTTGGGTATTTAAAGTGTAAACACAAAATAGATTACTACATCAGCAGTTTGCATAAACTATTATTTTTAATATATTGAACTATAGAAGAATTAATGGGCAGGGTTGATAAAATTAAAAATACACATTAGAGATGAATGAATCTGATTTAGTGAAATGCATTTTGACACAGCAGTTGTTTCTTGTCAGTTCAATGAGTTTTACTCAGGGGATATCACTTCTGGCCATACTCTACATGCTTCAAATGATAATCTTCACTACACACAACTGCTTATGTGAATACATGTAATGTTTGATAAAAGCTACATTTCTGGTTTTTCCTAGTTTCTGATATTTTATAGTGAATTTTAAGACTGAGTTTATATGATGTCATGTATTCAAGAACAGGGGAAAAAAGTGCTTCTTTACACGTTTAATATATGATTGTAATCACTTGCATAATGACTGACCTCAATGAAATACTTAAAAGAATATGTCTTGTTTTTAGCATATTCATTTAGCCCCAACAAAATACCAAAGAGAGTAAGCCAACAGTCATCCCGAGTGCTTGTGAAAACCTTGAATAAGGGTAATCTCCAAAAGAAACAGAAAGAATCTAAAGGTATTGGAAACAGTTTTAAATTAATAGTCACTGAGTCTTAATTTATGGATACGTTCAACATAGATCAGAAAGGATAAAGTGTGTTTCAGATGTGAGGCCAGGGCATTTTGACTGAATAACATTTATAGATGTACTCAAAAAGTAATGAAGCCACTGAATACAACAAGGGAAAAATTTCTGTCTGCACATCGAAGACTTTATTTCCCTCACTGGAACTCAAAATTTCAGTATTTGCAGGCAGACAGCTTCTCTTAGAATGTTCTGAACACTGTATTTAAACAGTGAATTGTTACTGAAAGGTTAAAAGATATTTCCAGTTATCTGTGGGTTATTCTTAACAGGTCATTAGCTTTGGACTAAAGCAGAAAATAAATGTTGCAAAGAAGCAAAATAGACAGATGAAAGCTATATAATTTAAATGTAAAAATGACACCATCCTTTTCCTTATGGTTCAAGCTATTATACGTGAGTCAAGTGTACCCTTGTGGTCCAAGCTATTTCAACAATAGAAGCCATTTAGTTTTAGATTTCAATCTTGAAATTACACTTTGTCCAAAGCTATTAGATCCTGAGAAAATCATAATGAAACCTGAATGAGAAGAGGAGGTCATTTTTTTTTCAGTTGTCACAACTAGACAATTTATCCAGAAAAAGTTTGGAATAAAATGCCAGGGATATGCTGGAAAAATAATATATGACATATTCACAAGAAGTAGAGCGGTTTTCCCCAGTGATATCCAAAGCACATGTTAACTGAGAGATGGAAATAAAAGGAAAAACTACTTGCCCTTTAAAAAGTCTGCCCCTTGATTAATACTTCAACTAGAGATTTTGCCGTTTTATTTAATCACACATACATGGGGTAAGGGTAAGTGCAGGAATCTGAATATTAAAACTGAATACAACATAACAACATACTTCTACACAGAGAGAAGATACAATCTTCCTTGCAAGCTTTTCCTTGTTTTGTACCAGTTTCAGAGAAAACTATTTTTTTCAATTCAATTAATATCTCACTCCTGGAGAAATTCTCGTTGTTCCCTTTCAAGAATATGTATCTACTTTAAGTCAGATTGACATCAATCCATACATAAAACTGACAAACCACCATTTCACCCTATATAAGAGGAGAAGGTGATCTGAGAGTGATGGGGCTATCCTTCGTAGGCAAGGGAGGGTATGTTTAGGTCATTTTGATACTTTTGTTAACTCCATTAGAAGACTACCTAACTATTAAGATTTCACAAAGGATCCATAAAACTGACTTTTTTTCTAGTTCAGTATGATTTAGAATGGCAGATAATGCTTTTTGGTTAACAAGTATAAGGAAATCTGTTGTATTTTCTCCTTTTATGGCTTTTACTGAAGACATCACTATTTGGTATATCCCTGGTTTTCAAAGTTTGCAGCTGACTTAGAGTTTATGCGCTTTTTTTTTTTCTTTTTAGTTGGATACACAATGAATGATCTCATTTTTGAATGGCAAGAAAAGGGAGCAGTTCAAGTAGCAGAAGGTCTCACTCTGCCACAGTTTCTCTTGAAAGAAGAAAAGGATTTATGTTACTGCACCAAGCATTATAATACAGGTAGGAAAGAATATTAGTGATTAAAATTGGAAAGCCATTTAACATTTACTGTTATTTTGGAGAGGTTATTTACTTTTTTAATACTCTCACTGAACTCACAAGAAGGTTGAAACATACAGTTGCATTTTTCAGGACAAGGTAGTCTTAAATAACTGACACAATGAAATGGAAGTACCTGAAGGCTGAACAAACTTGTATTTCAGTAAGCTTTAGAAAATACATATTTGAAGTAATTCAGAAGTAATTCAATCAGGAGTTTAATTTTTTTCAGTGGGTGCCATGACAGCATCTACACTGCGGGATCTGAAGCACTGCCAAGACCCAAAGTCCATATGCTGTGTACTAAGCATGGCCTGGCTCCATCAGAAAAAAACTCTTATCAGTATTTGTAAGCCCTATCTTTGCCCTAGTTCTTAATGGAAATCCTTAGTGTACAATGGCTAGGTGCCCAAATTAGACATGGCCTTCCTATAGCCAATGGCCAAATCTTCCTAAAAGATCCTTCCCATGGCCAAATCTTCCTATAAGATTTCAAATCTTTATGGTACTGTGATGTTTATCTCATCAGGACTGGGATTATTTGGGAGGGAAAAAAAATAACACTACTAACATAGCCATTTTATTTCTAATTGTAAAGAGAGAGAGAAAGAGAGAGAGAGAGAGAGAGAGAGCTGTCTTGATAACTGGAAAACCACAAACATAAGAAATCTTCAAAACCATATAGCAAAGGCTACAAAAATATAGCTTCCATCTTCTCAAGGAAAAAAAAAATCCACAAAATTAAGATTCTTTCAATCATCCATATGTCTCTCAATTTCTGTTCTCCAATATGATTCTTAATAGGTTAAACATAATGTGAAATCTAACCATTTTAAATAAATGGTTTATTTGGATTCTGCTAAAATGGCAGAGGGGAGAAAATTCAACAGATGGCCTTCATAAAGAATTTCTTGGCGCAGTCTAAGGAAAAGTGCTTTTCAACACTGAGCATATCACAGATGCCATGATACCCTAAGAGAGGAAAAAGTTTTCTAATGATTTCAATTTAGAATGGGAGATATTAATACAGATGTTTGAAGTGTTCTCTAAAACAAATAAGTATGTAATGTGCAGCTTTACCATACAAATACTAATATCTGTCTAATCCTTAAAGAGCTTCCAGAAATGGAGAAGCATATCCTATTGGAGGGTAATTCTTCCACTCAAACATCCTTTTATTAATAATAATATTCAAATTATTATTATTCTTTTCTTCTTTTTAGCATAATTTCTAAGATAGACAAGAAAACTATTTTTGTGACTGTCTTCTAGATACATAGGCAAAATCTGCTTCATTTTAGGTCTCTCTTGCTTTTGTGCTATTTTAGCATGTATTTATAACTGTATTTCTATGAATTGTATAATGATGTTTTCAAACAGGAATCTATGGTAGAAAGTATTCTCCTCATTTTTCCAAAGTTCATTTGAACATCTTCTGTGATGCATCAAAAATACCCAACTCAGGAATTAAAACATTACTGTGGGACTTAATTTGATATTGTATAGAAACTTGTTTTAAAATGTTGATGATCATTAAAATCATCATAGCTTAAAACTTTACTTTTGACCGAAAATTCTTTTTTTATATATATTTGTGAGCTACTACCTTTTTCTTCATAATCTTTGTTTCATGCCTGTCCGTTTAAAATGGGATTCATTTTCTTCCAAGCAGAAGCAGGAAAACATGCTGGGCCTAGGCATGCAACACACTAGGTTGCATGGGATAAACTTGCACTAATTTATTTTTTTCACTGTGGCCCTAAACTGAGCTGAGAAGTGGAAACAACAGATGCTATTAACTGCACATAAGGTCTCATGGTTCCCAAAATGTGCCTGCAGGCAAGTTCATGCACTTATCCCTGTGAACTGCTGTCACATTTAGGTGGGAGAAAGGGTTGACTGGCATAACTCTAGAGGACAGCATGGACAATCATCAGTCTGTTAGATTTCCGTATTGCTTCAGCCAAACTGCATTTCTGCAGCCAAATGGGTGTTCTAAAATGCACATGCAGCTCACAGCCCTGAAAAGATGGCTGAAGTTCACAGAATCACAGAATGGCCAAGGTTGGAAGGGACCTCTGAAGATCATCTAGTCCAAGCTCCCTGCCAAGCAGGATCACCTAGAGCACGTTGCACAAGATGGCATCCAGGCGGGTTTTGAATATCTCCAGAGAAGAAGACTCCACAACCTCTCTGAGCAACCTGTCCCAGTGCTCTGCCACCCTCACAGTAAAGAAGTGCCCTCTCATATTAAGATGGAATTCCTCTATTTAAAAAATACTTATGTCTCTATTAAAAATAATAAAAATAATTGGGCCATTTCATTTGTCTTTAAAAAGTCAGTCCACTTCCAATACCTTGGAGGCCGTGGTGCAGATATTTACTACAGACTTCTGGCCACAGACTTTAAAAGAAGACAATTGTATGGCTGTGGGACTTACCTATGTCTGGCACATGGGGGAAATGCAATGCTGGTTGTCACTTGCTGTAGGCAGAAGGATTTGTCTTAAGCAGGGGAAGCAGCCAACAGACCTGCTCTAGGTTGCAGCACCAAAATTACAGGATTGAATCTGAAATAACTTTGGCAGAGCAAAATACAACACACTAAATAAACAGGACTCTTAGAAGAATGCTAAACAACTGCTGCTGATATGCAATGTGACAAAGTATCAGTTTTCAGTTTAAATTTAGTTACAACACGGGATGGAAGGCTTTTCTGAGACATCCTGTGAAACAGGAAAAAAAAAGTCTCTGTGAAATGAATTAACATGAAGCTTCAGGACAGTATGTAGAAACTCATCACTGCATGCCTCATCAGTGTTTCATGCTCAATTTAAAGTGGATTACTGTAACCATCGCTTAGAAACCAAAGTCCTTCCAAATATAGGGACATAACAGTTTAAGCAACAGCACAGCATAATGGCTCATCAAATCTCGTGTTTTGAGTTGACGCAACAACGTTTGTGATCATTTTTATCTGCTTTTGCATCCAGTGGCATATCTGCAATGACAAACTTGGGAAATGAAGTAGAAGCATAACAACTAGAAAAGTCACAACATGTGACTCTTCACATTACAAGGATGGTCTTGCTTTACTATGTCTTCTTTCACTTCCTGTGTCACATGCATTGCTCCCCTGGGCTTTTACGCAGCATGCAGTTTTAATTTCAATCACAGGTACCAGTGGATGTAGAGGAAAAAAAAAAAAAAAAGAAAAAAAAACATACAAAGTCACAAATTCATACATAATTAGCATTGGCTAGCAGGCACACAAAAAATAAAATAAAATAAAATAAAATAAAATAAAATAAAATAAAATAAAATAAAATAAAAAACTCTGAATCCTGGGTTGACTCCTACATCATGGATATTACCCCACACATGCACTTGAACATCAATATGGCTCTAAGTGTTGTATGCAGCAGTCCTGGTGTTTTCAGCTGAGCTGTGGCTGCTACAGTCACCAGCAGAACTGGTAGTTTCTGTAACTGACCACTTCTGATGTCTCTGTCTCCATAATATGGTAAATCTGCAATCTTGATGAAATGCCCACTTCCTTAACTTCATATTCCCTATTCAACCTCCTAACATATATGGCTCAAACACAATTTTTCTTGTGAAATACAGAAATCTCCAAAGCTGCTCATTCCTTCACTGAAAAAGGAGAAATAATATACATTTTGAAAAACAAATATAGAGTTTGTGGCAGACTAAGGATGTGACCATCCCCAGACATATAAAACAGCATTACTTGCCTCCAACAGGGCATTTTTCCCTGAGGGAAGAGACCTGGATTCTCACCCCCCCACTTATCAACATTTAAACATTCTACCTTAAAGATTCATTGAATAAAAATTCATCAGCTGCCCTGGAAACAGTGACATCTAGATGTCCTTGCTATTCAGGTTGCTATTAGCTTCTCTTTAGTTTCTACTTCTCCCTTCTCTGCCATTGTTAATGCAGTGCAGCACACAACTAGTTTTCCACATCACACGAGTGCATCAGTGACCCGTGTTCTACTCAATGCCTGTCAGGCTCCCAGGCCTTTCGTGCAGAGCCCAGCTTGTACCAATGCATGGGATTATTCCATCCTTGTTGCAGGACTGTTCATTTGTCCTTGCTGAATTTCATGAGGTTGCTGTTCCTCCAGACTATGGGAGTCTCTCCGAACAGCAGCTTGGCCCTCCATTTTGAAGGAATTGCAAGTGTAGATTCATCAAGATGGGAAAAAATAAAAAAGAAAAGAAAAAAAATAGATGCTCTTTTCCAAATTTATTTTCATCTGTCTTTTACTGCACTCATTATCAGTCTTATGCCAAATCCCACCTGCACTGGGATTTGTTTCTAAGCAAGTTATGTGAAGTCCCTTCCTTCCTGAGCAAGAACTGATGCAGGCTTTCTATGGCAGGTGACAGCAGCAGCAGTGATATCCCCTGATATCCCGCTGATATCTCCAGGCTGTGAGTTGAAAGAAAAGCTGAATGGTAGTACATTCCTACTTTTCTTTTGTAAATCTTGGCTTCATAGATACATAGACACCAGCCATATATTTCAGAACTTGTCTAATTCTACATACCAGACTCAAAAAAATCATAATTTCCAGCCAGACTGCATGATCAAATATACAGCATAGATGTCGTATGATGAGGAAAAGACAAGTGATTTTACAAGCAGATTTTACCAGCAAAATATTTTCAAATTGCATGTTCTATTTCACTGCACTTACCCAGCACTTTTTTGTTACCCTGTCTTCTTCTTAGAGAGGTAAAAAATTATTTTAGATGACTTAACTTAAATGTAATGAATTTTATAGATACAGTCTCTTCAAATAACCAGCTTTGCACACATATGTAATTTATGGAGTGTCTTTTTTATTTAAGAAATTTAAAATGGGAGGGCAAAAAGGCAGAAAGTATTTAACCATATTTCGGTAATAGGAAAAGCAGAATCCCTCTCAAATGACTGCAACATTCTGGGAAGAATAAAAAGGAAGTCCTTTTACTGAACAACATGAGCTCAGCTAGACCGCTCACCTAATGGTGATTCTGATAATGACTCAAACAGGAGAGAAAGTAAAAGGAGCAGTACTGCCCCATGGGAAGATCAGTTTATGTACTTCATTCTCCTTCATGCTATCTGTGAAAATCATCTGCCATTATGATGGCACTGTGATACACAACACACTGCACTTTGTCTCCAACAGAGGTTAATTGTGGTCTTATTTCAGCAGACATAGACCAGAATGAAAGCACATAACAAAAGGCAGAAGAAAAGTGCTGGTGGTCATTGCCTTTATGGCAGTACAGTTTTATTTCATTCAGAGAATATGTCTGTTCTCAGCCAAACAGCTATTGTAGGTAGGACATAAAATTTCCTCAGAAAATTTATTCTTAAAAATCAATAACTTTCAAAATAAAAAATATTTCTATTGGGGATTTTCTTTTTTTCATTAATCAAGTTTGTCTAAGGACACTTGGAGACAATACCCTCACTCTTACTAGAGACAATAGCAGCCTTTGCTGGGGTGATCCATCCTTTGTACTAGATAGCCTAAAACACTATGGCTCACATCTGCAGGGCACTTCACGAGAGCCTTGAATAGTCACAAGATTAATGATTTGCTTTCAGCACAGGACTGATCAAAACTTCATCTGTTTTGGGCTCTCTCACAGACACTCATAAATATAGACTAGCTTTCTACTACCTAGCACACTGAAGTGTCCCATCACAGGATGTCATGAGTGAAAGAACTGGCATTAAGAAAGAGCTGGAAAAATATGGCAAAAGGGAAAGGCTATGATGGCCTGCAGTCAGATCATATTAGGTTACAGACGAACAGTAGCCCAAATGCCTCCCAACCAAGTATTGTCACACACAAGTGCATGTTGTCCCATGATTAGACATTTGTTTTGAGTAAATATTGGTCTTCTTTTTCCTCCATATGAAGGTACATTAAATAGATAAGAAAATTCAAAGTATTGTGATGGCAATTATTTAGTGAGAACCTGGACTCCAAGGTATCACTCATTACAAAACAGTGAAAGTCATAATATGCTGTAGCCATCTTACATCATTCATACAAACTGATTATTCAGTCAAACAGATCTTGAGACTTGTGGTTGTTCCAGGTACTATTTGTTCTGATCCTTGCTCTAGGACTACCATCACAGTACATCAGAAATCTCATTTAATTTGTACTGCTTCTCCATTTAAGATGCAAGTAGAGCCACAGCTAGATCTTGCAGTGTGTGGGTGTCATTCCTGTCCACCCCCAGCTTGTTTGGTTGTTTTTTTTTTATGTGAACATGATCCATATAAACTTCCATATGTGAACTTCATCCATGCAAAAAGCTTTCAGGTTTCCTGTCTATAAAACCACTCTGTATAGCAACCTACATGCAAAGACTGCTGTACTGAAACCATAGACCCAGAATCTCACACTTAACATCAGATAACTGTCTTTATCTAGCTAATATAAAAACTAATTTTATCTACATAGCTAAATAAAACTATTTTTTTAATCTCCCCACTTTAACTCATCTCTTCAGTGACACTTGTGAGATACCACACATTAATTAGACAACTGTTGTGACTACATTCACCACAGTCATCTGTACTGCATTTGCTGTTCCTTTCCCCCAACTTTCTGGTTTTTGAGTCCACCCATTATTTTGTCTTGGAAGAGTTTTTAACTTTTGCTTTTGGAAGAAAGGACTGTCTTTACTTTTCTCTCTATAAAGTGTGTCAGTCAGCTTTTGTAACGTATTCTTTTCCAAATAAAATGAGAAACTGTGATTTTTACAAGTCTAAAAATGGAAAACACTGCAGAGGTTCAGAATAGCACCTATAAATACTCTGCGTAACATAATTTTCAAGCAAATTTTTAGATTGAGTGCTTAGAATCTTTTTTGGTGAGTAGAGTCACTTAGGAAAGTGATTTTCAGAAGACAGACAAATGGGAGAAGCTCTATATTGTATTAAGAGACCTAAATCTAAGTCAGCCATCTAGGCTGAGCATATTCTAGCTGCTAAAGAAGTCCCACTCTCTCTTTCCTGTTCTCTATCAGTACTTAATATTATGCTAAACCTGTACCTCTAGCTGTTTTTTCTGCATTCTAGGAGAAAATGTAGTACTAGAAGAGAGGCCCATGATAACAGTTCAATTGCCCCAGAACTCCATTAGCAAATCTTCACAGCTACCAAAATTCTGGCCCTTGGACTAGCTGGCTGTTGGTCCTCAGTTGCTGGTACAAACAGATTTGTGTTGTCTATATCCATATTGAGAGATGTGTCAGAATCAGAATATAAAATATTCACTTCTCAGACTGTTATTCTGCAGGGCCTCATAGAAAATTATTCAGATTTATTTACATTACCTACTCAGGAAATATAAAATCTTGGCTTAAGTAAATATTTTAATGTAATTTCATTAGGCCACATAGTCTTTTGAGACACAGTACTCTCCCTTTCCATCAAATACTTCTTGGTAGGTCTGATACTAGCATTAGCAATAATTCTTAATTCTTATAAGAAAAGTCATAGTATGACTGACTAGTATACAAAGCAATATCAAGAACCAGCACCTTCAACAGATATCTTTCCATTCTGCATGGATTAACATTTAAATCTCTGCACGCTTAGATACCTTTTTTTGTTGTTGTTCATACTTATTGATTTTATATTTATTGTTATATTGTTGATCTTTGATAATTTGATAGTAATTTAGATATAATTAATCTTTATTAGTTATTTCTCAGGCATGCTACTTTCTTGGTTGTTTCTTAAACTGATTCTCCGTTGTGAAGACTTTCTATGTAGTTACAGATACAGCTACTCAGCCTTTCTGGGAATATCAATTCCAGGAAGGAATTTGTCCATTCCCTTCCAGGAATAGCAATGACCATGACATTGTAAGGGTAGAGTATGAAGAACTTCCCCAAGGGTTATCTTAAGGGTTGCCAAAAGAGGACAAATAAATTTAAGTTTACCAGCTCCTGCCTCTGAAGCAGTTTGAGGCAGATAAGACTGAAAAAAAAGAGCCTTAATTTGTTGCTCAGCCTCAGCAAAACCACAATATTACAAAGGTTTCATACATCCCTCCTGACAACTCTCCTTGACATCTACAGTGCATATCAGAATGAACTAGTGCTCACCTTTTATGTACTGAGAATGAATTATTAGATCAATGCTCTTAGCTGCTTCTCTCTCCTTCCCCAGCTGAGATGACTGCAACAGTATGTCTCTTCTGACCCATTAAAACACTCAATCAAATAGATCAGACCACAGCTAACACGACTTTGAATTGGCAATGGACTACAGGAAGAGACTGGGGGGCGCACAGCTGAATGATGGCTTCAGCGGGGAGAGAACTGCACAGCCTCTGCTGGCTGCCTCCTAGCTGAAGCCCACATCTGCTAGTGCAAATGTTGTTTTTCCACTCTGCTTCATCAGCCAAGTTTATGCAGGTGGTTCTGATGTCAGACAGGAAGGGCAAAAACTAACATTACCCCTTCCACACTTAGACCAGCAACCACTTCAACCATGCTGCCAAGACTGACTTCTGGCTGCTGCCTTTCTTCCACTGATGGGAAAGCCGACAGTCATCAGTGGAAAACTGTAGAGAAGTGTCTCCCTGGGAAGTTGCCACCTACTAAGCTAATTCTTCAGTGTTATGCTGGAACAGAGGGGAGGAGGAACACAGTGATCTTAGCTGGGAAGAAGTGGCTACAGCTGAGAGGGAAATCCCAAGGCTGAGACATCAGGTTCCTATATGGACCGGCATGTCTATAAACTTACTGGGCCTAAGACTATGCAGGAATCTAAGTCACATATTCAGTGGAGCTAAGCAAAGAAATTTTTCAACTTGGAAGCACTTTTTTTTTTTTTTAGCTTGTTCAATGTTGTTTACAAAAATACAAAAGCCAGCCAAATAAAAAATTTTATTTCAGTATAACTCCTCTGACATATCACTTAGTTTTCATTCTGGCCTTTTCATAATCTCCTTTCTTTCTCCTTTCCTGTGGATATTATATTTTCTAGTTATATCCCTTTCTTTCAGAATCACTTTTGTTTTGTGAGTATTCTGTTATCCACAGATATACCTATCTTTCTCCTTAGTTCAGAAGAATCTGAAAAGCTTGCAACTACCTAAAAATAATCCATATCAGAATTAATATAGTATTTATTGCTTCTTGTTTAGGAGCATTTTATTTTTGTGCAGAGATCTCTGGATTAGATCAAGCCCACTTGAGTACTCAGCAGAAAGACTCGGATCTCTTATCCCACATTTTGCTAAGTACAACCAATGTACAATCCACAGCCAATGATTATTGACATTCCAGTTATGCATATATTACTCATTCTGTTGGTCCCTGTTTTTTTTTTCCTAGTTTGTTTTGAAAGAGGAATACAAAGCCCTAGAAGAAGACAATGCTGCATGCTGAACTGTGTAAATGTTGCTGACATGCTGCCATATAAAATGGCTTTGAACGAGACCTAGAGAGGGTTGATACATTCCCGTCACTCCATAACACCATGATTTACTGTGATTTCTGAGACTTGACTTAATTTGCTTTCCTATCTTCACTTTTTCAGATATCCCTGTTTGGCTATCTTAGAAATTCTCTTAGAACAACTGTAAACATTACAAATGCACATTTTCAAATCAAAGATTATTTTCTGTGTTGTATAAGAAAGCTTAAAAAGTGAGAAGGTGGGGGAAGGGGAGGGGGTTCTAAAGAAGAAAAAGAGCAAATATTTTACAGCCAGCATTTTACAAAATTATTACAATTATTTTACAAAAGCAATTGCCTGTCATGATCTAAATAAGGTATTAAACAAACAGGAATGATATTTCCGAGTTATGACTGCTAACATGACATAACCATGACATAAAAACCAAGTTAGCTTATTTTCTTCATAGCTCATTATTATATGCCAAGCAATGAGTTGTAAGGAGGAGAGATAATGGGAGTTTAGGGTATACGATTTTGAGCCTATGGGGTAAAGAGTCTTTAGGATAGTTAAAGAATACAGTCATTGAACTGCTGACAGGAAGAAGGGACCACTGCCATCCAAGAGTGCTGAATTAACAGAACAAATACGACAGAAATATAAATCTTCAGGGTAAGGACCAACCTGAGGTAAGAATATGATTCTGATAATGGTCAGTCAGTGGAGAACTGCAGGTAGTTATGGTGCACTGAACTGTTCAAAGAATGTATCCCATAGGCAGCATTTTGAAGAGACTGGAAGAGAAATATGGGGGGAAAATCCTGTCCCTTTCTGAAGTAAACAGCAAAATTACCATTCACTTCATTAAACCAGTACTTCATTCCTTGACTGAAGCAGAAATCAGGTTTGAAGCTGGATAAGCAGATGTTTGAGCCAGGATTTGGGACACAGATTTCAGGAGTGCAGATAGGATTCAGAAAATGCTGGCAATTAGGAGTGGAACTAATAATTGAGCTGGCAGATTTAAAACTCCTGTGGTATATCATGTCATTGAAAATTTGAACATGTGCATTTAATGGGATTTCATAACTGTCTTTTTTAATATGGTGGGGGTTTTGAGTTCCTCATCAGAATACAAATTTCACAAAATGGCATTTACTATTGACACCATAGCAAGAATTAGTGGCCTGTTAAAAGAAACATTATGAAAGTAGAAAGTTCAGAATATAATTCCACACACTTATTATGCCTAGGATAAAAACATTTCATTTGGCCTTATCTGATATTCAATTCTGTATGCCTAATGTTATTGTCACATCATAACATACAATATAATAAATATGACAAACATAAATAAATCTGATATATAGATGTTGTTAATATGATAAATATTAAAGCACTATTAATGGAACCCTTTGCTATAAAGCAGCATTTTGGCAAATAAAGATGGATTAGGAAAATACTATCAAAAACTACTGGAAAACATAACCCCCAAAAAATCATAACAATTAAGAAATAAATAAATAGATGGTTTTCCAAGTTAAATTTAGAATTAGGAAACGCTTTCCTTCAAACAACTAAGAAATCTGTCATATATATATTTCTTGCTACAAGAAACTGTTTCACATATACACTATTTATAGTAACAGCATGGCCTTCAGCACCATTCATGTGTGATTAATATAAGCGTTCAGCAGAATTAGAAAAATCTAATGAGACTAGGTCAAGATCTGTGAAAAAATGTAGAGCTTACAGGGTAAAAAATCTAGATAAGAGAAAACACTGGTCCTGCTTGTTGTGGCATTTCTATGAGCAGACAATAGATTTTTCTCTTCTGGTTCAATAAAATCAGCGGACGTTGTTTGATGTTCAGTACTTGGGAAAATTAGGCCACTCAGTCAGTTTCCTAAAGTAGCCTAATTGCAAGTCCTCTATTTCTGCTTGAATCTCAGTCGTGGTTTTTAGTTGAAACAGTCTGAATGGGGAAAAAGGGAGATAATTTGCAGAATCTCTTATTGATAACTTAATGCCTGCACTGATGTCACTATATTTTTCCCCAATTCACTAGATTAAAGAAAAAAATAATTTAAGCTTAAAATTGAAACAAAAGATAATGGGAGAGCAAGCCCTTTCTTTGCAGACAGAAATATTTCCAAACAGTAAGTGGGATAACAAATTTGATTGCAGAGAGTAACTTTCCTACATCAAAATGATTTGTTTCATTTCTCTGTTTTTACAAGGAAGGAGGAGTTCCAGAGCTTATTCAATCTTAAATTTGCAGGTTTTCAGTCCATTTTTTTTCCAATAAATATTCATATCGTAATGGGAGCTCTATATATTAAAAATCACTGAAGAGAAATCAAAACATTTAATTCATTAGAGAACATATATATTTCATGAAGTATAAATTCTTTAGAGAATATTCTATTTCTACTGAACATTTCTTCTTTGTTATAAAAAGGAAAGTTTACATGCATTGAAGTCCGATTTCACCTTGAGAGGCAAATGGGTTACTATCTCATCCAGATGTACATACCAAGTCTCTTGATCGTCATTCTCTCCTGGGTGTCATTTTGGATCAATATGGATGCAGCTCCAGCCAGAGTGGCTTTAGGCATAACAACTGTACTGACCATGACAACACAAAGCTCAGGTTCACGAGCATCACTTCCAAAGGTAGGTAGGATTTCCTTTGTGTGTACCACATTAGTATAAAGTCATAATGTTACAGGGCAAATAATATGTGCTTTAATTATTAGCATTTACTATTCTAAAGCAGATAACTTTAAAATATTTAGGGTGTTTTTGAGCCACCAATCAATTATATTCTATTTCTCTTCAGACTCAACTGTTTAGCCAACCAAATGCTGTATACCATAAACCTCAGCAAGTAATGAAAACAATGTTTTTCAGTACTAGGTAAATGTTGCTTGTTAGCAATTGACTAGCTTGTCCCTTTCTGGATCCCAATATCTGATGAAGTGTTAGCAAATATGAATGAATTTCTAAAGGTCAGAGATTCCAACCTGCTCTCAATGATATTCCTTTCCTGGAAACTGCCTACATTATGAATTTGCCCACAGTATTTATAAACATAATTACATTAAAATATAGAAAAATGTAAAGCTAAATAACTTACAAAAAGTTGTATAAAGAATGGTTCACTACGCAGTGTAAATAGATTTAAGTATATTTCTGTGATTAGCTACTTAAGTTTTCTGACTTGTCCTTTCTTTAAAGATTTTCTTTTTCCTTTTAATTGTTATTCCTTGAATGTCTTCATTGCAGTTATTGGGAAAAAATGTGCACAACACAAACACACAAAGTCCTCTTTTGTATTAGTTTTACCATGGTATTTTTAGGGTGTCTGTTATTTTTTTTTTTCTAAGTAAAATAGATAACCCAAACAAAAGTTCATGTGCTTTGCACCTCAAGTGTATGGATCCAAATACATCCGAATGTAGCATAAACAGGTAAGAAAATGGAACAGTATAAAACTTCAGAAAAAAGCAAGAATATAAGAGGTTACTAGAGAAATCTGCAGATGTTTTTGTCATGTTTGAGGCCTGATACTAGCTATGCTGGTTTAAATGATAAAACTCCTTTAAATCTGGACACAGAGAGCAAACTCGTCCTACATTCCCAGTCCAGATTATGGACTGCAGCTGAGCTTGGCAAAGAAGCACTGTAGTGACTTCATCTATTCTGTAATTCATTTTCAGTACTTCCAGTGAGTCAAAATTTACAGGACTAATTCAAACCTATATCTTTAATTTACCATGACTGTATTAGCAGAGAATGAAAATATCAGTTTTGCATCTACTTCCCTTCCCCCTAATTTGTACTCCAGGAGCTTTAAATCAGCATAACAGAGTAATTCTCACTGGTCCCACTACAAGCTATTCTCTGTTTCCTTAGTATCTTTCACAGATCTCATTGGGAGAAATGGAGGAAGAGTATGTGATCCTTGTGGGTTATTTGGTCTATGATCAAATATACAGTACATTGTATGATATAAGATAAATTATACAGTATATGAGAAACACCTCATTTAGTGAGGTAAATAGTAGATATTTTGTAAAAGACTACACTATACAAAATAATAATTAAGGTATAAAATTTGCATTGTTGTCCCTCTTATTATCTAACTTTCATGTGAAGATTTTCTTGACAAAAATAATGTTGGGATTTGGAGATATTAATCAACTTCCTCCTGACATGAAATCACATCTGTGGTTTTAACATATTTAGTTTTCTGCTCTATTTTCTCCATAGGTGTCATATGTCAAAGCAATTGACATCTGGATGGCTGTGTGTCTGCTATTTGTATTTTCTGCACTTTTGGAATATGCAGCTGTAAACTTTGTGTCAAGGCAACATAAAGAACTCCTGCGATTCCGACGGAAGAGGAAGAAGAACAAGGTAAAGCTAACAGTATTCCCAGCTTTGAAAGAGAGTCTAAGGGATTGATTTATGTCAGGATGTAGGCTTAATTTGGTAAACATACTGCTGCCTAAAGTGGCAATATAGATAAAATGGCAGCACAGAATGAAATTAACTCTAGGCAGAGGGTCACTACAAGGACTATGCACTGCATAAATCCAACTTGAATTCTCAAAAGAGGGATTAAGGGGGATTTAAATGAGGCATGGGCCATGTGGGAGCCATCTGCACAAGCATGAATTTCACTCTGTTAGAAGAGTCAGATTATACTTCAGTGGATGAATATTACTGGTACTCGCAGTAATTTGTACTGCATTGAGATTCAACAAACAATATTCCTTAATTTCATTCTAGTATTCAGTTCAAAGACTTAACAGCTATGTTTCATGCATTTTTTTTAACATAAAAATTACTTCTTCAATTAATATTATCTGTGGGATATACATTTTTAAAGGTCTAAGAATGGTATTTTTTCCTTATGTCGTTAATTTAGTCTAAATTGCTCATATAATTAGCAAGGAGCTTTAACAGCAATACTTATTTATACTTATTTTATGGCTGAAGCCATCTAGACTACTGGTAAAATAAGTAACTGATAACATGTAAAGTCTAGCAGCTAAGGCTACAAATTTAAATTCTGCAATAAGCAAAACATTTTACAATACATAAAACTCTTCTGATTTTTCAAAGAGAGAATACTTCTGCAACCTACTCATTAAATGAGTACCCACCACTGCTGTCACGCAGTGCCTTTCACAGACTTTCAGTCACTACCTAGAATATTACTATAGATAAATGTCTGACTGCAGTGATATGACAACTTCAGGCATCTTTCATTCCTAAAGACTTACCTCAATTTACTCCTTACATCACAAGGAGAAGTTTTTTACAGGTTGTTTCCCCTTTACTCAGAAGATATTGAAAATCTGTAACACTGTAAGCCTATCTAAGCAATCTTGGCAAGCAAGACTCCCTGTTAAAAGATGGCTAGACAGACAAATGGAAATGACATTTTCATACATTTGCTTCTTCCTGTGTGTTCAGCCTTGTTCAGGTACATAGAGAAACTCATTTACCATAATTTAGAGGATGAATCAGACTGTATGTATCCGCTTTCAACATTTGTCCCCATTAAAAATGTGCTTTTTTGTTTTTGCTGACAGCAGCAGAAAACACTTTCTGAGACACACAAGAGGAAAGCAGCATTTTTGTGACAGGGTGTTTATTGTAAAATATGGCAGCTCTGAAAACTGCTTAAAGGTTTGGACTGTGGGGAATGGGATGGGCAGATATGGATTACTTGGCAGGGGGCAGGTGAGCCGCAACGAGTGTGTCATGTATCAAATACAAACAGCTGTGTTAAGTGATATATTACGTGACTATACTTTTAGTCCATTCATTTTTTCACCATGTATCATAGTGCCCTCTGGATCTCAGACACATTCACCATATTCAACTCAGGTGATGTCTTTTTACTATCTTAAATACAGGCTTTTATAACCACACAGTTAAAAACTGGCAAGTGATACTACCTTCCTTCCTCAGAAACAAACCCAATATATTTCTAACCTTCTCCTAGCAAAACTTCAAGCTCACCAAAGGCACTTCTTCAGCAATCACAATCAATCAAATTTCAGCTTAGAGGTATTTGAGTAAGGATCCACAGTATACAAAGCATTTCCAGAAAAACGTATACAACCTGAAGCACATGAACGGCCTTACTAACTTAAATGTTTTGCTGTACCAATGTTTGGCATTATGGTAATCATGGTATTTTTGAATCCACACATAACAGTCCTCATTCCAATTTTATACTCCATTAGACAGACTTACAACTTCAGGTGTGTTGTCAGCTAAGTTCCCATAAATTAGAGGATCACACTTAGAGACTGTAGGGTACCTACTAAATTATCAGGTACTCCCCATAGATACTGAAGGCATGCATTTCAATGTTTTTCTTCACATCACAAATCCACTGAGCAGCTGTATCTAAGAGATACATAGCAGATATAGAGAAATGAATATTATAATTTCTTGTTAGCTAGTCAAGTATTTTATAATTTTAACATTTCTTTACTGCCAGCAAACACTCTATATTGTAATCCCAGATTTTCCTCTGACAAGGGTCTAGATTTTCTTGTTCTTTATATTTAAAACCTATTACCAATTAATTTCTTTAATTACTTTCATGTTCTCAAGGCACATAATGAAAAAATAAAAGATGTTAGCTTCCTTTAAAAAAAGCTAATTTGCCTTTTTTTTATTATTTTTATTTTTACTTTCCATTGCAATATTGAAAGACTTTCTTGGTGCAGATTTCTTTCTCTCTTTTCCTTTCAATAATATTTACTTTGTTATAAAACTGGTGTTCATTTTCAGTAATAAAAACACAAAATAACTTGTTCTTTTTTCTACTTTTTGAGACTTTTTTTTTAATCTTTAAATATTGTTTGCATTTTGCATACAGAGAGGACAATAGGCCCTTCTATTTCCATCTATATAGTGATAGCAAAAAATTCAATTTACTGTTGGCTATATTAACTCCAGAAGTGTAGACTGAGAAAGGAAAAAAAAAAATTAAAGAATTTGATAGAAAATTACTTTTTCAAATTACTAGATTTTCCATTATCTTTACTTTTTCCATTCTCTCTAAACAGCCAGTTCTATATCAGGATAACATCGATGTCTCAAGAACGCTTATTCAAAAGAAAAAAAAAAGAAGAAAAATGAGAGATCAGTTCACCCCATAATAGCAAATAACCTTGTAGCTTCGACACTCCCTGGCATAATACAGAAAGAGCGTGAGTTTCCTACAGCCCATGTAAGAGTATTACATGTACTTTAGGGGTATGCGGTTTTCACTTCCTCCATCTCTGTAAATTCTATCATAACACAGGTTTCTCAACTTAAGTTTACCCAAAGATGCTTTGTTCCCATGCAAGTTTATGATTTTGAACAAAAAGATATTTTTCTGAAAAGATTAACTGATAGAGTCTTAGCTGACTCAAATTCTGTGTAGAGTTAGGGCTCCTGTCCAAAACTAATGCCCTGGCAATACATACTCTCAAGCTCCAGAGACAGCTCAGCTAATTGTTTCTCTTTTTCTCAAAGTTTTATTAAACCATTTGTTGCCCAACAAATATACAAGAACTTGAAACATTAAAGGCATGGAGATTTTATCTCTTCAAAAATTTGGATTGTATCCTAAACTCTCCAGCATACAAACAATATGGATTAAGCAAGCAGTTAATAACTAGCCTTTCTTACCACATATGTTATTTATTCACCACAATTTCTAACACGAAATGCAGGCCCTAGGATCATAAGTCAAAATAACTTGTGTTCCCTTTCTCTTTTATTTTTTTCAAAGTCAGCTACTATAGCTCATGATTATGTAGTTTTGTATGTGTTTGTTATCCATTTGGACTAGGTCAAACAGCCACTGGTTCTCAGGAATTAGATTGTATTGATTTCTAAAACTACATGTAAAGATATATTTATTTGACCACAAAATCAAAAGGCATAAAAAGGAGTTAGGTTGAGAGATTGCATTTAAAAATTCTTTTCAAAGTAAAAACTGCCATTCTATTTCATACTTATGTACAGATAGATTAGAGAAATACAGCAGTTAGGGTAACTTAGTAGACTTTTTCATCCTGTACTCTTTCCATCTTGGGACATTTTACTAGGATTATTATTATTTTTTAACTGTTCTGTCAGATTAAAAAAAAAAATCTACCTTTATTAGAATGAATTCCCACTGATAAATACAGAGGTTTTTTTGGCACTGGAATTTTATCTGTAAAAGTACAGCAAAATTCCTAGTGATTTGATTGCACTTCAGAAGTCCAAACATAGATGATTTAAAAATTTTTGGATATGTTTCATTTCAGATAAATGTTGACAGAATAGAACATGTATGAATAATTTCTGTTTATGATAGGGCAACTGAAGAATTTCCAAAGTCTATTCTCTTTGTAATTAAAAAGACATGCTTGTTGCAAGAAATATTTACTTTTACCAGGTAACCTTAGCAACAGTCAGATGACTGAATGTCAGTGCTGGAATGCCCCTGGGAGGTCAATGAATCCATTTTCCTGATCTAAATCAGTATCAGTTATACCTAATTCATCCCAGTCATAAAAATCCCACAACCTCCCCTGCAGTCTACTCCAATGGTTTACAAAGTTATTTTTTAATCATGTCTTTTCTGGCCTCTCATGGCTTATCTAGAAAGGACACAGAGAACAGACTACCTCATTCCTTCATTTATAATTTTCCATTCAATCTTCCTTTCTTTAAATATTCCCAGTTTGTACAACCTTGTCCTTCGGGGCATATTTCTACAGTTTCATCCATTGTCATTCTCCTTCCCTGGAAATTCTCCTAAGAATTCCATGTAGTTCTCTAAAAACATGCTTTCTACATAAAAAGTAGCCAGTAACAGCTGAGTGCAGCTGAAGGATCATCTTATGCAAGTTATATACACTTGTTTATCCAAACCAGTTTGCTGTTTGCCCTTTTAACAACAGCATTCATCCATAACGAGATACTGATCTTTCATAACTCCCAGTTCTTTCTCCAGAGCTACTGCAGAGCCATTTGCTTTCAATCTTATGTTTGTGAAGTTGATTACTCTGTGCTAAATGTAGTACCTTGTATTTGCACCTACTGAGCCTTTCTGAGTCCATTTTTTGGACTCTTTGTCCAAACTGTTGCATTAAAATTTAGTTATAAACATATCCTCAAACAGATTTGCTTTTTTTTTTTTTTTTTCAGAGTTTGCTATTTTTCATAAATCTAGTCAAAATAATGGGTTATTCTTTCACAATGCTGATTAAAAATTTAGGAGATACATATGCTCTTAAAAAGTGTACTTGGAGAAAAAAATACAGTAAATGACTGTGGCAAACAAAATAAGAACAGTTGAGATTTAAGGAAAATTATAGAGTTATACATAATGTAATTATGTACAGAGCTAAATCAAGATATTTTGGCATCCAAAGCTCATTTGTTCTTGCCGTTTCCCTCATGCTTTTTTTACCTACAGTCACTGCCTCCTTCTTGCACCACCTCAGTGCAGTATTTGCAGCCTCTCTTCCTAGACAACAGTAACAGCAACATCAAAGATGATTCTTAGGTATAACTGCACCCTCTGGCTACTGCTTTTATTGTTGTAATTATGGAACTCACTCATCACAATGATTCCAAACAACTGAAAAGCAAACTTATTTTTAGCTCAGTACAATTCCCACAGAAGTAATAAAATTTTTTAACCGATTTGAGGAAGTCTGGGATTGTGTTACAAACACACTCATAAATAAAAACAGCTATTGCAGCATAATATGCAACCTATCCATTGCTATTTTCCAATAGGCATAACAATAGGTATAGGAGATTTTTCCAAAAGTGTCTAATTTCTTTATGATTACAGAAATAGCAAAGTACATCCTGAGAACATGAAAATTTTCAATCCCAATTTAAGACTTCATTTAGTAGTAAGCATATGATGTACAGTGCTTTGACTCTGTCAGGAAAAGAAATCTGGCCAATGAACACAGTAGTTTAAAAAAGATTACATTACTGATGGGATGGAAATATTTTTTCTGAATGAATGAATATAAATTGTTAATTTAAATTTACTCTCCTTTAGGTCTTGAGAAACAAGAGGAAAAAAAAAAGTCAGAATTAAAAGTATCCCACAGGAATAATGAAACATACATATAATCAGTGCTTTTTCTTAGTTGCATTTACATTGTATGGGGAAAAACAAAACCAAACCAAAAAAAAAAAAAAAGTGTACCTATACTGAAAAACACAAATTTTAGACTAGCTTTTAATATAAGATATTTAGTTTTCACGAATAGCAAATCTTTTAATTCTATTTTCAAAAATCTAAAGAGCACAGTATCTTTTGTGAGGAAAATAGGCATGCAAACTAGATTGTCTTTAACAGTAATCACACCTCTTTTCTTTTGTTTTCTTTTTGGTCAACCCATCCGTTTTGATGAAAGTATTTTGAGGGAGTTCTTGATGGAAATGAAATCAATGAATCATTACAGCATAGCAATGGCTTGAGATGTGCAGGACCTATAGACGGGACTTTGCCTCAAATCTACAGTACAAATTTAAGGGTAAAATATGAAGAAGATGTCCCATTTGTCAAAATGTGATATCCAATCATTAACAGAGGCCCTGTTCTTTTGTCTGAAATAATGTCTTCCCATGTGGATTCCATACACCTTCATTGCTACCTGTATGTGATGACGTGAAATGTTAAGAAAGGTACCTGTCTTGTTAATTTTGTAATACATTTTAATCTGTTTAAATCTGGATTAAAACACGATATTAAAATTTTACTTTCTGCAACTTCAAAGGAACAGTGACATCAGTTCAAGGAGAAATCAGCTGGTACAAGATTAGTATTTAAAACCAAGTTGTTTGCAATGCAGAACAATTCAATACTCAAAAATAAACAATAAACATGTACTGTTCAAATAACCAAAGCCACAGCTTAAAATAAATCCTCAAGCTGTTACCAAAACCTACGGTCAAAACACTACAGAGATATTGTTAGTACTTATGCATATTATTCCTCTAGAGAAATGTATTATTAAATATACGAACAGAAAGCAGCATAGTCAAAAGGCCACAGAAACCAAAAGTTATTACTTTATAGCTGAGTATTTTGCAGAACAATGTTGATAAGAAAATAAACTAATTGAAATTATCTCCTTTAGGCCTTGAAAGAATTCTAGTTTTCTAAATAAGAAATGTTATCTGAAATTATTACTATTATTTAATGACAGTAATTTTGATACAGATAGTAAAATATTTACATGTACCTGTATGCAGAATAACTTTCAAATTGTTAGATCCAAAGCAGTATGCATGAAAATCACATTCATAGCAAAGCTTTATTGAAGGTCTTTCCTACTAAAACTTTAAAAGCTTTATCAAAAATCAGAAAGAAAAAAATAATTTTCTTTATTGATTATGCACTAACCAAATACACAAAAGACCAAAATAATAATAATAATAATTCCTATTGCATTTTAAAAGAAAATTTTCAACCAAAATGCAATGGACTTTTTCAGGAAGCTTCACTGTCCAGATGCTCAACAAGGAAGTATGGGGTTCTTTAATGTTAATCCATTATATGATTTTAACAGTTGTGGCCTCAGACACATGGATTATCAGAAATATTTCTAGTCAGAAAGAGGGATTGTAGCCAAGTCAATTTATAAAAACAAATGGGGTATCACTGTAATTTTATATAAATACCTTCGAAAAAGCACTCAGAAGTTATTATCAACAATAATAGTAACTGCATCTTTCCTGCTTTTCAAGGGCATCTTTAGATATGAACCTGAGGCCAAATTAATGCTTCTTCTGCATTACGAACCGGCTGAACAACTTGCAGAACTACATCCTGGATACACTAGCTCGTACCCCAGAAAAAAAATATATGGTGGTACCTGGCATGTTACAATGCTTTGGAAGGTGCCCTTTGCTGTATATCCATTATTGCTCTTGCACTTTGGTCTGACTTGGCAGACTCCAACCATCCAGCCTGCCTTCATCAAAAACATCATCCAACAGACACTGGGCAGAAACAGTAGACTCCTACAAGGACCATCACATCACCTCCTCAACAGCAGACAGTGTTTCCAAGCAGTCTGCTTGCAGAGTAAGTTCAGGTTGTCTGCAAGCAAATAAATTAGCAGAGACCTGGCCTTTAAAACCATTCTAGGGGAATAACTCAATTCAGGTAAGCATAGAGCAGACACAGTAAAGTCAAAGCAGAGTGCCTCATCCTAAAAAAACTCATCCAACAGAGAGCTGATACTCAGCAGAATTATTTTATAATTATTTTGAGCTGATGCAGTCATAAGCATTATTTTCTGGAGAAGCATAAAGAGATTAAAACCCTGAATCTCAGATTTTTTATGTTTAAAGGTGCTTAAATGGACATTTTAGAAAAAATTCTCACACTCTATGTATTTGTAAATTCTGTTAACTGGAATGACCATTGCAACTCTTCTGGAATACAGATACCATTAAAATGTTATTTCCCATTCCTTTCTGAGAGGAAAGGAAGTCTGCTGTAGTAATTTGCTATTTGTTTTATCACGTCATCAAAAAATCATCCCATCATTTTGTATTTCTGTTATTCATCTCCATATTGAATTCAGTGA
The DNA here is from genome assembly GCF_009769625.2 of Cygnus olor. Taxonomy (NCBI): domain Eukaryota; kingdom Metazoa; phylum Chordata; class Aves; order Anseriformes; family Anatidae; genus Cygnus; species Cygnus olor. The sequence continues at coordinate 24,558,724 of NC_049172.1, forward strand.
TTTTTCCTCCTCCTTTGTTTTCATGTTAATTTTTCTTTATTTTTGTTGTTAGATTTTTTTATGTGAGAATTACAATACAGATTCAATATACAGCAGTTTCAGTGAACTATAGTAGTCTATAAGTTTATGCACTGTACATATATGAAAAAGTATAGCAGTTTGGTGATAACTACAGCCATGCTGGATGTTCGTGCTGTGTGAAAACCAGTTCACTTCAAACAGTAATTTATCTTCATTCTCTTGTAGATAATTGATTCAGCTAATATTGATAATAAACTTTACTGAATTTTTTTAAAACAAATAAATTAACTATGTTTCTTCTAGCAAGGTCTGCTTAATTAAAACATTAAATATGTTTAGAATTAATTCTCCATTCAAAAACATTTTTTTGAATTTTCAAAATGCCACAGGCATTTTCAAAATGAAAAGCTTGGAAGTTTGGATTTAAAGTGTTTGCTGAGAAATTACATTTATAAGTGTAAGAGGTTTAAATAAAACAAAAATGTTTCAGAATTACTAAAACAAAACAATAATTATTTGACTTGCTTCGGTAAACAATAATTTTCTACCTTTTTATTTTATTTTAAGGTGGGAAGAGTTTCAAAATATCAAAAATTCTCTTTCAACAGAAAAATTGACTGCTGCTCAGCTCTTTTTTATTATGTATGAGAATGATTTTCCAAAATACTTATTTAAGTAGTAACATATCTCTTTTATTTTGTCATTCTTTACAAAAGTCTAGAATCTTAAAGCAACTAGGTTGAACTAGACATGAAAACACAAAACCCTGAATTTAAAATTTGTCATAAAAAAAAAAAAGTGAATGTCATCAAAATCATAGAACTACTCTTGAGTAGCATACATAGTAGGAGAATATGTTGGAACATATTTCAAACCAAAATTTGGCTCTGGCTTTACAGTCTATGTATCACCCTGCATTTGTACCTCCTTTATTAAGAATGTTTACAACCAGGTAAAGAGAAGTATAAAACGTGTCTCCAAACAAAAACCACATTCTAGGAATGCATGCTATGAAAATTTATATATCTTCAGACCACCTACTTTTGTTTTTGTGATTTAAAATCACTTTCTGTTATAGCTCACCAAATTCAGAACGTCTGCCAGATTGCACCTTACTTGTCAAGAGAATGGTTCAGAAGAAAAATCTGGCCTTTAGCTTTCATTCATTTTATTTTAAAGCTTATTTAAAATATTTTTAATATATTAACTTTATTTTAAATAGTTTAGTACTATTTCTATTCTATTCTAAATTAGGACACTTTGCATACTATTCTGCTTATCTGACATACAGGGCACAGTAGAATGAAGGCATATGAGTAAGATTCACTAACATACAAAATCAAACAGGCAGAATTCTCACTAATATTATTAACTTGAACATTGTTACTGCTTGTATCTCTAAAGGCCATCCCATATTGTCAAGCAACATACAGTAAATGTTTACTGTAAATGGGGAAAATGAAAACCAACCAGAATAAATCAGAAGTTGAGTGTTGATTACCATTAGTTTCCTAAGCTAGTAAACCAGTTTACAAAGCTTTGTCTTTTCTCTAAATAGATTATGGAGTCTATAAACAAGTAGAAAAATTCTGGGCTTGTTAAATCTGATGACGTATTTTCACAGACACTTTGATAGGGCTGAAATTTGAACCAGTTAAAATAAAAAGGGGGTTCAAAAAGTCACCGTGCTAAAGGTGCAATACCTGGTATTTAGTGGTTGGTACGATTTCTGTAAAAAAAAAAAAAAAAAGTAAAAAAATCTTGCCTTTTTTTTTTTCTTTTTTATACAACAGGATGATGACGTACGGGAAAGCCAATTCAGTTTTACAGCAGCATATGGAGTGGGGCCATGTCTGCAAGCAAAAGATGGAGTGACACAGAAGGGGCCTCATAATCCTGCTCAAGCTGCACCAAAGAGCCCCGATGAGATGAGAAAGGTATTCATCGACCGAGCCAAGAAGATAGACACAATTTCCAGAGCTTGTTTCCCATTAGCCTTTCTGATTTTCAATATTTTTTACTGGGTAATTTACAAAATCATCAGGCATGAAGACATTCACCAATAACAAGATTAAGGCTTGCAGTCCATACAGATCCTGCCATGATCAACAGGAGGCCTTCTGTTAGAAACGTGTAAGTGAGGAGCAATTGGGAGACCTAAAAACACCGGGTGGGGGGAAAGATCCTGCATGGATTGCAATACCCAGCCAGAGTGGAATGGAAGACTGACAGCAGAGAAGACACATCTGCTTCTGCAAACTTTCTGTGTCAAACTAAACATTAACAACTCATTGTAAATCACTCTCTACTGAAGCTTTACTGCCAAGTGTTTATACATACTGTTACATCGTGGTATAATTGTACAGTACTCTTTGATGTTCCTTACTTACTTTTTTTTTTTTTTAATTCTGGTGCATTAAAAAAAAAAAAATCCAGCATACTCTAGGTAAAATCCCACCTTTATTTCAATTTTAAAACACAATGACAAATTACTTATTTTAATTTAGATTTTTAAGGACTTGTCTTAAGGACAGGATCTGAGGTTTTGCAATGAGCACAGTTGGCACATTTAACTTGTATAATTTATTCAATAAATTTCATATTATCAATCCCCTGGAAAGTGTGTGTTGAAATAATCTCAGCCAGCACAAGGTATTTACAGCTTGATAGTCTGCTTATCACATGGAAAATATATCAACATTTGCAAAGTATTGATTCCTCTAAAGGACTTTTTCTTTCTTGTAATTACCTACACTTTGATAATTGAATCTTTTTAAAATCCTTTTTATATGTTCAAAGTTTTTTTCCTAATTGATAAAACTCATACAGCATTGGAGATAGAAAAACTACAGCAAAATTTTGCAATGCTTTATACTGATGCAGTACAAAGAGATCTTGAACCAAAACTAAAAGCGAATAATCAACTCCTTCAACTGAAATATTAGGAGGATGGGTACGCCTCTGTTTATCGATATAGATTTCCTATGTGTTACATATGTCACAGGAGGCTGAATTTAAGAGTGCATCAAGTTTTCTGTAGCATTCTTTGAAGTATATTTATATGATTTAGATATTGGTTAAGAAGTACTTCAAAACTTTTTAAAAAATTGTAACTCTTCTGAAACATGAAAAAGGATCTGAATGGTCTTTCACATTTATTGCACTTCATATAATAAACAGGATAAAAACTGTTAGAACTCAGAGACATTTTCCCTCTTTAGTATTAAATAAGTCACATTAGGGTTTTTTTGGATTATAACACAATAGATCTCATTTATGACACAGCTTGCAGGCAAGTGTTTACTCTTGCCAATCTTGTCCATTGAAAAACAAAAACATGCTAAGATATAAATCTCATATTTAGAATTACTCGTTACTTTAAGTCCAGTAGCTGAGGCTGTTTGTCATTGCAAAATATTTTTGTTTTGAATGTGTTTTAAATTTTTGCTTTTGTTATTGCTCAGAATGTGTATACAAAAGCAAAATACAGCTGGAGGCAAACATCTGGTGCACTGCCAAAGGCATGCTGCATATGAAGTAATAGAAGCAATGTAACTCCACACTGAGGATTATAACATAGCAACCTTGGGTTTGGTTGAGTTTGTTGTTGTTTTCCTCCAAGGATTAATTAGGGAGATTCTATAATAGTAGCTCTCAGATTTTGTTCAGCTGTTTCAGAAAGATGTATACTCCTCCAATATTTTAAAAACAGTATTATTTTTTATAGTTGTGTTTCATTTATGATCTGAAATTAATTCAATTCACTTTAAACAATTATTATTTGGTGAGGTGGTGTTCTGTTTTCTTTTTTATTTCTTTATATGCATGTTCCAAAAAATCCTGTTCATTTACAAACACAGGTGCTGATCCATGAACTAGTGGCTGACATTTCAGTTGGCTTATATTTCTTTCCTTTAAATTGTCATAAACTGTATGATATGAAAAGGGATGTTAATTTATTTCTGCTACCAGTGAAGTTAGTATTTTGTTTAAGGGCTGTTTGAAGTACTGGACTCATAAACAAAAGGCAATTCTAAAAAAAAAAATGCATTATCTAGCAGGTTTATCTCAATTTTTTTTCCCTCTAAAACAGTTGACTTCTGTTTAATAAAGAATTCTTGATTGGAGAGATAAGTGCATAAGTAATGCTGGCCAGATCAGAGTAACTCCTAGTTATTCTAGTTTCTAATGCCTTGTTCACATTGTCTCTTTTCCAATCACTCTGTCTGTTGCTCTCACACATGTATCACTACCTTGTTTTGAAAATGTTAACTAATTTGAGTAATGCAGAGCTAAACAAATTTAGCCCTAATTTCTTTCTCCACTCTTTAGGGCTGAAAAAATCTGTGCTTTCATACAGGAAATCTTGAGAGCGATAAAAGAGAGATTGAATTACAACACTGGCAAAACATGAGAGAGTCAAAAGGAATGTAGAACTGTTAAGCAAGAGGCACAAGTTCCTTGCAGTGAGGGGGAATAACCCTTGTATCATATTTCTCTTTGACTGGAATACGCTAATCTAAGAAAAAAAATAGAGTATATAACATATATACAATAAAAAACATAAGACTACATTATAATTTTCTAACCTCCTAAATGGATTGTTACCTATATACTCTATTTTAAAGAAATTAAACCTGTAGATGTTTGACCGTATCTAGTGCCTACTGTTGTGTCTTAGCACACATCTTTTCAGCCATGAAGTATGAGGAGAGGAAAGAAGAAAAGGGCCTTTCTTCTTCCCTCTCAAAGAAAGAATTCTGGCCAGTGCAAAGAATAAAAGGATATGCCTTCCTCTGTGTAGCTATATTTCCCTTTCATAGGCCATTACATTGGGAAGTTGAGCACTCCCTATCTCTATGAAGAAAATTTACGTATAATGTTCAGTCTTCTAACAAGGCATATTGAAAATAAAGAGAGTTAAATGTTTAAACCATTAAAACTCTACAGTATTGGTGAAACTTTTTTTACTATTATTATTTAGTAATCAGTTAATACCCAAAGTATTTCAAACAGAGGGGGAAAGTAAAAATGGTTCCATAATGGTGTTTTCAAATGTACAGAACATTTGGCATGTCATCCTGCTGTTCTGAGGTAAGTAAATGTTTTCTACTTTGATGTAGAATCTTTCCTGTGCTGATGGTTTTGAATTATTTTTTTCTGGAATCATAACATTTGCCAAGGTAACAGAAGCCTCTGCAGTCCACTAAATAATGTGTTTATCAGAATAAATCTAAACTTTATTTCGATTAATCCTAAATTATTTAGTGTAAAGTCACATGGCAAAGAAAGAGAGAAATGTCAGTTGAGATTCTAAGAAAATTCAAGGCGAGAATGTCTACTTATTCACCACTCACTATGGGAAAAGCCCAAAAATGCCAATAGGCATGCCAGCCGTCTATAGAAAGCTGGAACCAACAGTTACGGTCATCAGTTAAGATTAGTGTGGGAGCTGATTCTTTTGTAACTGCACAATAAAGTAGCAAGGAATTAGATTACAAAGGGGCAAGAATGGAGAGGTACTCTGCGATATTTATCTGACTATAGTCTAATACAGTCCTGCAAAAGAAGTAGTGGAGAGGCAGAAACAGAATCAAGGAAATGATGCTTAAAGGAGATGGTATCTAGTAGGGCTTCTCCTATATCTAAAATAGACCACATTCATCAGGCTGAAGTAGATAGCTACCTCACCTCACTATAACTAAACCTGGGCTCTCCAGAGTAAAGGTCCTTAGCAAAGCCATTCAAGAAGGCTTCCTGTACGCACAGCCCCTATGTGACAGGCAACAGCCAACACAGCTCTGTCCTCAGTAATTATTCACCATAGGCACAGACTCTGCACTGTTCAGGTCATATTTCTGTGGACTCTATAGACTAACTCTATATTTCAAAAATAAAATAGTGGCTCTAGAATACCCATGCAATGCAATGAAATCAGAGGGAAAAAAAATGAGAATTTGGAGGAATGCAGCAGCTAAAGAGCTGGCACCAGTCACCACAAAGAGGAAAGAAGGAAATATGAAGCCTCCGTTACCCTTTCCATAGGTATACTAGTACAGGTGGAAGCAGTAGCTGCATGGGGCAAGGATTTATACCCACTACTGCAAAGTATTTATTCTTATGGGACAGTAGTTTCTAACTGTGCAGATAGAGAACTGATTTCCACACCATATGCTTTCTTAATGGAAAGACGAGAGGAGCAGGAAGGTACATGAGAAAAAACCTGGGTTGTACATAGCATAACAAAGAGAAAGCCCAGAGTATTTGGAATCTCACACGTGACTGTCTTTTCTTCCTGTACTGGAGAGAGATGTGGCCAAAACCATCTTCCCCTTAGTAAGGCCAGAAACTTCATGTCCTTGAGAGAGGATAAGAAAGGTCCCACAGAGGTGGAATAGATATACTCAGCTACCACAGGCCTCGACTAGTGACCTACATTACCAAACTCCTGCTTAAATTCCATGTAGTAAAATGCATTTTGTTTCTAAAACCATATCCAAATATCAGCAAAATAGATTTGCGTAGAGCGTTGGCTTTTTTCTCTATAATGATAATGAAGTAGGGGAGCCTTGAGGGAGAAAGGAAAGAAGGGATAACAGTGTTTTATTATAAGAATTTAGCTATTTGAACATCAAAATAAAGCCCATTTTTTTCTTTCAAGGAGTTTTGACAGCAAGCACTATTATTTAAGCAGGTTAGTGGAATTCAGGAAGAACATGGGATTTAATTATTACTTCAGTTCAATAAAATAATGGTTTTCTTTGGATTCTCTTTATTAGAGTCGATTCCATAACCTTTTTATAAACTATTTTATAAAGAATCCTTTGTGATGTATGAGAGGTGATTCTCTTTAATCACTACGAAGTCATATATTTAGGTGATTTAGATGTGCACTTTACATTTAAGGAATGAGGTATTGCTTCCACTTTGTATTATAACCCGTTAGAGAACTGTAGGTTGACACTGTAGATAAAAACAGAATAAGATAAACTGTATAAAACCTTATATTTTTAACAGTAGGGAAAGTCTTCCTTAAACTGAAAAAAATGTATTATTTTTAGCAATAATTTTATATTAGAAATGAAATTATTTATACAGTTCCCAGCCCAAGCTGAGATACTTTGTTGCAAAAAGTAGATATATTTTATGTGCAACTTCTGCGCTCCTTTGAGCTATAATAGGAATTAATCCAATCCAACAGAGCAGAATTTGGTCTTACACTGTGAAATTGCTGAATGAGCTATTAATTCTTGCAGTACCCCTGTAAGGTAGTAAAATAACTTTATCCACATCTCACTGTACAATCAAATGGCTATTTAGATAAGAACAATATCAGACATAATGGCTTTTTTCCTTTTTGAGACAACTAAGAAGAAAAAGTATTAATCGCAAACTAAGCCACTTGTTAATAATAAAATAGGTATTCTATTTTTCAGTGGTTATGGAAAAGGTGCCTTCAGGCAACACACGTCACCTATAGAAGTTACTGAAATATTATCAGTTTGGAAGGCTTGTGGAAGCAGGTTAGATTGCTAGAAGCAGTGGGTTAAATGCCAGAAAAATGTTGGCTCATCCTGTATTCTTGACTTTCTTAAATATTACTGCACTTCTTCACTTTCATCTTTGTGAAATATGCAAGAAACATTTCTTATGTTTGTATTTTAGTGTTTGGCAGAGTGATGTTAATGGATGAAATGGACTAATAGCTACTGATGTTCCATGAATGTGTAATTGTGAGCTGTTTAAAAAAGAAATTGTGCCATAAGCTTTTGACCTGAAGTTGTAACATAATATACAGTATTTTGTGTGTTCATGATCCCAGCTTTTTAAAAGCTATATAAAAAAAAAAAAGTAGTGTATTAATAACTTGTCTGTGAGTTTTAAACATATTCTCCTGTGAATTCTGTCTAGATAACATTCACTGGCAATTTCATCTCAAAGTACTTCCTTTTTGGTAAAAATCTGTAAATGTGTTGTGCATGGATTTGATTAAAGTCCTTTTTATTGTATTTCAGTATCATATTGCACTTAAACTGATATTCTCTGCAGACAGAAATCTTAAAACGTGAAATTTATGGTGTCACCCAAGTTATTGTATATATTTTCCTCTAAAAAAATAAACAACTTTTTTTCAGAAACCATCCAATTACTTTTATGACGTTTTCAGCAATGTTGTTTAAAGTCACAAGAGGGACTACCAATACCACTGGAAAAAAAAAGAAAAAAAAAGAAAAAAGAATGAAATCCTCACCAGTAGTAAAGGTGCATTACCGTTTTAATATTTTGGTATTGAAAACTTTAGAGAGAAGGTACAGATTAAATTAAATGCCTTAAATTCAGATTAAGCTCCAAAATACTGAATTAATGAAATACAGAAAGAGGTGTTTTCAGGGAGCATGGCAGGCACTGAATGAGTTTGATTTTTCAAGTCTTCCTTTACAGTGAATGGAGAGAAAGAGGTCTCTCCAGAATACAGGTAGAGAATGGGTTCCTGTTCTGAAAAAAATAAAAATAAAAATGTGAAAACTTAGGGAAAGTTATCTTGATAAATAACTACTGAAATAGTTACAGCTATTCCAAAATAGCCGTGCTTAGCTTATTATAAGAAAGGCAAAGTATTTTGCTTGCAGCAAAATAGCTTGAAGGTCCTGATGGGCCCACTCGTAGATCTGTAGCAGATCTTTTTTGATAGAAAATGATTTCAAGAAAACTCAAGTGAGGACACATAAGTCCTTTGAGAACATCTTCAGTTCTGCTAATCTGATTATAGCAGTATTTACAAAGAACATTAAAAATGTTTGTATCAGTAACAGCCATATATCAGTGTGATGCTACGTAGGCTGGAAATCTTCAGCAGCCTCAGGGCAGATGCTTTGCCCTGCCCACCCAATATGACGAAGTGCAGCATCAGTTCAACACTTTGTTATTAGGATATGTTCACAAGCAACAATCTTATAAAACTAATACAGTAGTAACTGTTTTCATGTTGAGGTGTACAGCATATCAGGCATGCAACAAGCAATTAAACAAGAAAGTAACAGCCAGGTAATACAAAGGAGAATCAAATAAAGAAGTAACAGATCTTAAAGAGATCAATATGTGATTGTGCTGTATAAACTGTGCAGCCCTTTCAACACAGAACTCTGGAAAAATGAGTCTCAAACATCTTCTTTTTCATGTCTGCATATATAGCTACCTAATCATGTTAGAAAAGAAACAAGCATTTAATTTCATATGGACCATGTAGTCAATTTTATTTCTAGTATTGTACTCTCTGTACAAAAATGGGATCTGAGAACTATGTTTCTTAGATAACATTTTCTTCTGAATAAGGCACAAGCATGTGAATTTAACAACCTGGAAAACAATTCGCCAAAGTCATGAAACTAGAATTAGAGGAAAGAATAATTTTGAAAAATAAATCAAACTTTTTCAAAAATTGAATAACATATTTCCAAACCTTTAATAAACATATATGTATATACATACTGTGTGTACACACATATATATATATATTTATTGACAGCAAATAAATATTTCAACATTTACTTCACAGAAGCAGAAAATCACAGAATGGTTGAAGTTGGAAAGGACCTCTGGAGGTCATCTTGTCCAAACCCCTTGCTCAAGCAGGGCCACCCAGAGCAGGTTGCCCAGGACCATGTCCAGGCAGCTTTTGAAGATTTCCAAGAATGGAAACTCCATAGACTTTCTAGACAACCTGTGCCAGTGCTTGGTGACCTGCACAGTAAAGAAGTGCTTCCTGATGTTCAGAGGGAACTTTGTGTTTGCGTTTGTGCACATTGCTTTTTGTCCTGCCACTGGGTTCCACCTGAAAAGAGCTTATACCCTCACTTCAGATATTTGTACATTTTGATGAGATCCCCACTGAGCCTTCTCTTCTCCAGGGGAAACAGGCAGAGCTGTCCCAGCCTTTCCTCATAGGAGAGGAGCACCTGTCCCTTATTCAAAGTAGTGGCCTGTTGCTGGACTTAGTCCAGTGTCTCCTGTACTGGGGTGCTCAAAACTGGACTCAGTACTCTATGTGTTGCCTCACCAGTGCTGAGAGAAGGGGCACATTCACCTCCCTCAACCTGCTGGCATCACTCCTCCAAATGCAGCCCAGGATTTCATTAGTCGTCTTTTCCACAAAGTGGCAAAGTCTTTGCTCGTGTTCATTTTGGTGCCCAACAGCACTCCCATACCCTTTTCTGCAAAGCTGCTTTCCAGCTGGGTGGCTCTCAGCAGATACTAATGTATGGGGTTGGTCCTCCCAGGTGGAGGATTTTGCACTTCCATTTATAATACTGAAAAACACTTTTCCTGTAAACCTAGCCTCTATTTAAGTAATATCCATTTAAAATCTCTACTGAGGTAATGAGTTCAGCTTGAAACACATTTATGTCATGTTTTAATTCCTCTATTAATGAGCTAAATAGCACAGCTGACCTATTTTGAAAAACAGTGTGCTACTTTATATATATTTAGCCCTCTATAGAGCTGTTCTTATTAGGCATGTTCAGTAGATAGAGAAGACATTCCAAAAAAATGTTTTTAAAAGCACATAATAATGTAGCTTGTTTGCCACTGCATGAAGTAAGAGTAAACTGTCATGGAGCTATATTAGAACAGAGTGGGTCCATATAGTATTAGAATTAGGCTGAACTTATTTATAGTAAGAGAATATTTGAAAATCTTACCTATTTCAATTTTATTTCATTTCTTAGGAAACTATAAATTGAACCACAAGATGGCTCCCTTCCATATGAATTGAGAGATGACACAGGTGTTTGTGTTTTTTTTTTTTCAACAGAATAAATTTAGCTGAATGAATACTTCTGTAGAAACTCCAAACATTGACATTCATTATTAAGAAGGAAAATTATACAGGATAAGCACTATTCATGCTATAAATCACACTTCATTTAAAAAGTGATGCAAACTTTTTGAGGTGATGGTGTCTCAGAAACAAACATAGCTGTTATGTTAATTTCTTAGGGCCAGAGCCCAAGGGTTTATGTCTAAATTCACATATGAATATGCAATTATATGTGTACCTGGACATTTTATTAAATAAAAATGGTATTTTAGAACAGAAACTAGAAATATACTTTTTTAAAGTATCTGCTGATTTTCAACTACTTATTGCTAAAAATGATTTTGTTACATGGGAAATGAATGGCTACCCAGTTTTTAAAGATGTCTTTAAAAAAGAAAAAAAAATATATCAAAAATTTACATTCTTCTATCAAATTCATTAAACTTAGAAGGTCTTTGGGGTAGATTCCCCATGTTATGGTGTACAGAGGACAGTTACAGGTACAGGTACAAATATATATTGCTGTTAGCTAAACATATCAGATATTCTACTTGTTAGCTATTCCACTAACAACATGTGTGTTATACTGTACTAAATGCAAATAAAGCCTATATAGCTTTCACTGAGAAATATATAACTTCATATTATCTGGTATCTAAGTAGAGGTGAGCACATATACTTAAACAGTGCAAACAACGTAAATCTGTAACTCAGCTTGCCTTTGATACCTTGCATCACCACCTTCTTACTTTAGCTTCATCCCTTCACATACCTACTGAACAGCAGCAAAAGCACCCCTGAACTTTGATCTGAAATGATACTTAAGACGCTAGATTAGATAGATACCACAGAATAGCTGTAGGCTTGAAAAGACACTGTTGTGTACCAGTAACACCCATTTCTTGTTTGTCCTTAATTTCTCAAAGGAGTCCAATATATACCTTCTTTCATGTTTTAGATCATGATTAGGGCCATGATGAAAGCTATTAACTTGGGATCTAATACTAGTTAATGAATTGTCTACCAAAAGTTAAAGAAAGGTGCATTTAATTTCATAGCAGGATTCATAACTTTCAAATCAATGAATACTGAATTTGCTATAGACCTTTTTTCCCCTGGCTTTGCAGGCTCTCCTGAAAAATGACTCAACTAAATTATTTTGATGTAACAGCCAACTACTCCATATTTAACTGCACTGTCATTAAAAGAAGCTCAGTAAAAATGAAACAAGAACAGCATATCTCAGTTCAAGGGGAAAACCTTTCAGTTTTATACAAACATGGTCAGGGTAATAGAGAAATAATGTTACATCACCATATAGTTTTGAGAACATAACTTTGAAAGCACTTTCAAAAGTGTTCTAGCCCCTTTTCGGTAGTCTCAGACTTAAGGCTTCTAAGTAGCAGAACTTGAATTTTGTTGTTGCAAATATTAAACCAAGTAACTTATTTTGGGAAAAGTTTTGGAGCAATACTAAAGCAAAATGTGTACAAGCCTGTAATTAAATCCTATCAGAATTTACAAAGTTTACTTATTCCTTTCCTGGTTTCTCCTGAGAAACCAGGCACAGTTGCTTTGAGATGCCCAAAAGGAATGATGGAAAAATTCTGTAAACACTCAGAAAATCCTATATGCTATCTTTTCCTGTCCACCTTCATAATCTCTCCTGAACTTGTACTAGCTGTCATGCAGCTCTACCACATTTTTTTTAATGCTTAAGAGACAGCTAGCTACAGGGTAAATGCAAGGCAGAGCCAGTATTTGCTCATCTGTGAATTTTTATAAAGTTACTTAACCTTCTTTAAAATTAAAGTAGAATATTTTACTTGCAGCAATGCGATACAATACATCCTGTATGTTTCTTTTGGCATGTGCAAAGCCATTCAAAACAAAAATATTTTTTCCATTATGATAGAAATTGTTAGCGTTTTCCATTACTTGTTCCATGTATAATGGTTTTCTAATTCAGGTCTTAATTTAAGCCCTAGAAAGCATCCAACTTGCTGTGTGTTTGTTTGCCCCACGAGTTCTACATACATTGGTAGCAAGTTACATATGCATCACAGTTTAGCAGCTCCAGATAGAACAGATCTATTTGTGTTGACAAAAATGAGTGGTGTATAACTTCACAAGCTCTGTTTACATACTCTTCTTGAACAAAAGAGGGTAAAATGTTATTCTGTTATTGATTTTGGGACAAGACTATCTTACCACAGCACAATCTAATTATCATGAAAGCAAGTGGTAAAACTCCTACTCAGCCAAAGGAAAATGATCCTTCAAAGTTTTATTTGCAGCTTTCTTACTTCTGTTGGTGCCTTGCACTTGTCCACCCACATGTTCCAGATCAAACAGAGCTTGTAGCAGGAATGAGGACAAACCAAGAAATGTATTGTAAGACACCAGCATTACTGAAGTGTTGTAAATGGTTTGTTAGTTTTAATATTCCCAACAGAGCATTCATTTGGTACTTTGGGTGCACTAAAATGCAGAAGGATTTCCACAGGATTCCCACAGGATTGCTCATCCACAGGATATTTTTACAAAATTATAGGAAAAATATGTTACAAATCCATGGTTTTGCCATTTTACTTTTCAAATAGCATCTCAGACGATCTCAAATGTTTTTTTAAATAAGCACTTCCAGAGGAACATGCTAATAGGCTTGCTTTTAGCCCCTATTTAAAAGTACAGAAAAGTAGCATAACAAAATAGATCAACTTTTTACCTGTTATTTAACCTACCAGAGGAGAAAAGGCTAACAAGTAATTACTGTGTGAAGTCTGTCACAAGTATTTAAGAAGAAAACTTTTAACAAGGTAACAGGCAATTTAATTTGGCCTATTCTTACAGTAAGAGTATCAGTAATGTTTCCGAACCATGCTCGTTTCATGGTATATAACATGATTATGTGAGGACTCTGAACTGTCTTCCTAATACCACCTGAGTGAAAAAATCATGGAGGATATTAAAACTTCATGAATGTTACTAACTATGCATCCAATGGTAACCTACGTAAGCCTCCTGTGAAAAAAAAGATACAAACAGTTCTCCAAAATGCCTAGTCAATAGTTGAAGATCAGTGAGTGACAGAGTTCATTCTGATGTTGCAATGTTCCAAACTTACTATCCTTGATACCATTTTAGTGGCTGGAGTTTCTGTGAATCTGGTCTGAACAAGAATTTGCTGTCAAGCCTGCTTGGGTAGTTCCCAATAGCCCTGTTCTATGGGTCTGCAGTCAATGGAAAAAAGTCTAAGGAAATTGGATCAGGCTGACCTACCTGCTTATAAAAGGCAGTGGTCATATATCTCATTTCAGCTGGAAGTTAATTATTACTTTTCCAAAGGAAATTGAATCACCACCTTTGACATTATCATTCTGAAAATTTTCAGTTTGCATCAGACCTTAAACAAATGTTCTCAACTAAGGGAGTTAAGCAAACTATGAGTCCTTTCCAGTGTTTAATTGTTGTGTGCCCACAAGTTAATCAGATATTTTAAAATATTCTGTTCATAAAAATAACTTGCAACAGATTTTAAACCAACATTGAACACCTGAACCCAACTAGAACATCTGTAAAATATGCTTGCTGTCTTAACTCTAAATTCTGCTGCAATCCAGCCTTCCTCTGTCTGAAGTGGAAATATTTCTACTGACTTCAGCAGTGGCTGGGAGAGGCTTCATAAGCCTCATTATTCTCGTAATTCTAAGTTCTTATTAGACTCATATGTGTGTAATTTCAATTACACTATAATATTTTAAATAGTAAAATAAACTTGTAAAATAGCAATTATGCAACATCCAGAAACATTAAATAACCCTCCTTTTATTGTACAACTCTTCAAGCCTTCTTCTATCACTCTGTTTCTCTATTTTTTTTTAATTTTGAGGGTGAACATGGAAATGCTCTGTGTGATTTTGTTTGTACTGTTTATATCCAGGCAGAAAATAAACAGCATAGGAGTCAAAACAAGGAAAGCAACACTTAAATCTCTTAGCCTTAGATATCTTACGTTACTACCTGAGTATTACAGAAAAAGATCACTAAATTTATTTTTGTTCATCCTATTTTAGAGATCTTCTACTACTATTTCCAATGGTTTATGACTTTTCTTCCATTTCTGCTTGAAAGTCTAGATTGAAATTTTCTCTATCAGCATTTTCACTCTATCAGAGGGCAGCAGGTCATGCCTTTGAGATCCCTGGAGAGTAATTTTCATTAAAAACAGACCTTATTAAATCCCTTGTGGAAGGAAAAGGACTCTTTCAGAATCTAGATATCTCCTTCAAACAGACATACCAAGCAGTCTCTATCACTGCACTAAGTCCAAACACATAAGCTGTATCCCTGGAGCTTCTGTGTTGATAGGAACATATCTTTGATCAGATTTCACCAGAGCTCATGGAAGAAGAGGGAAAAAACTTGTAGAAACGATTAAACAGATTTTTCTTGTATTTTCCCTGCTGAAGAACCACTTTTGGGTGTTGTTGCACTTTCCCAGGAAAAAAAAAAAAAAAAGGCAAAACCTGGGAGACCTCCTTTTCTATTAGCTCTTCTATAGTCTGCTTCTACTTGATATATATGAGATTTCTAGCCATTTAATGACATTATTATAATAACTCTAAGATTATCTAGACTGGCAAAAAGATTAATTTGGCAGATTTACCACTCCATAAATGGATTTTGGAAAGGAAGCAGTCTCCTGATGCACATCTCTTGTGAGATAGTTGATTCAAAATAGAAAATGGGTAAAAGAAAAATGAGTAGATGCATTTCCAGTCTTTTTGTCCATAGAAGTAGAGCCATAGAAGTTAATTAGTCTTGAGCAGCTAATTTGAATTCTAACCTGGCTAGCCAGACTTCATGGCTGCATTTACATAGTTCTGAAGGCAGCAGAATCAAAACAAACAGAAGTGTTTATTCAACAAGAACATGTAATTAACTCCATTCTGAGATCATATAATGAAAATCACATCTTACTTGTGGAGAAGAACAATCTAAGATGCAGAGATTAGTGTGATTTACAGAATGATCATAAAGCTATGAACTGAATCTCTTCATATTGCACGCATGACAATAGTTCTGTGAATCTTTAGTGTGTTCTTAAGGAAAAAAAAAAATTACTTAACCACAAAAGATGAAGAACCAAATTATCTATTTTTCCTGTTTCTCCAGGATGACTCCCATTAACTAACTGGAATCTTAGAAGAGTAAAAGAGGATAACTTGGGCCCCATTCCAATCTCAAAAATAACAGTATATGTCAGATTTAGGGCAACATCTGTAGTATGGATACCAAACAAACACATTAGGTGGCTTTAAGTCTTGTTCCCTGTTGTATTCTTCTCAATGGCTTCATGATTTTTGCATATTAGCTGCATAGTAGCAGATGGTAGGTACAGACTCAATCTTCACAGGACTCATATTCTCCAAAGCATCATGGAGTTATACTCAGCTTCCCCTGAAGACGAACCCTTATTTCAAAGGACAAAAGGACAGAGCTATTCTGGGAGACTGAAAGTAGCAATCTTCCTCATGGTAGCCATTTGTTCCCTGACCTCTTCAGTCAAGCTAGGTAGGACCTGTCTCTCTGAGAACTTTTACAATTTGAGTAGTCTTCAGTGCAAGACAGAACTGAGATCTCCTTTGTTTTTTCCATTCCACAAGTAATCGCTTTTTCTACTCAAGCTCAGCTGTCTCTATCAAAAGTTTCTTCTGAGATCCCCTTTGTGTGCTTTGCTGATAAGAGGGAATAACATTTTCATGATGATTGGGGATTTTTCCCACAACTGCTGGAATGGACTGTTCATGCACAAAATATTCCCTGACATCCTGGAAAAAGAACCAGCAGGAGGAAGCAGGAATACAGGGGGATGCCCAGTTAGTAGGGCTACTATGAGCCAGGAGGCTCTGCACAAAGACCACTGCTGCACCATACAAAAATACTGTGATAACTGTTATCAGTGAATAATCTTGGTATTTTTCACTGTACGTATGAAATTGGAATACTAATATGATATAATACATTAATAATTACTACTGCTAAAAGCTGATAATCATTCATTATGCCCAGGATCTAAAACATACATGAATTTTCATCATAATACTCCAGTAAGAATAGTGAATAGCAGCCAATCACTCTTTTAACTGCTTCAGTTCATCAACAGGTAGAAACATATGGACCTTCCATTTCTCCCACCCAAATCCTCTGACTGCTGTCTTGCAATTAAACTGCATAAAGCTCGTGCAGCACTTAACATACACCCTCCCACACACAGAGAGGCTCTAGCTGTTTTTTAGTTACCTGCTGAAGTACAGAACATTTGGACAGTTATTATTTTGTGTTAAATAGATCTGTCTGCATAATTGGTTTTCCAATCATTGCACAAAACAAAATCTGAAAAAAATTCCCCCTGATGGTTTTTATTTTAATCACATTAAAATTCATGTCAAACGAACAGTTATAATTTACTAATTTTTTTTAAATTAAATTGAGTACAACTCTAAATTACAATTCATCTTTGTGCATCTAAAATATTCCTTAACTAAAAGTTTCAGTTTAAAAGGAAAAATGGTGTAATACCATTTCTCTGAAGCAAAATCATGTATTCATTCACTTTGTCTAAAATTTGTGTTGTAAGTGAACATAAAATCATAGGGGTAGTAGCTTTAAGATAGAATGTATGTCTGGACAGACACTTGATAAAGCTGTTTTTAAATAACTTAAATAATTTCAGCTCCACAGTTCCCTAAGGGTTTATTCCAGGACTTCATTATTCTTACTCCTATAAGTTTTTCTCAATATCTAACAGAACTCCTTCTTTTTGCAACTTAAGGCCATTATTTCTCATTCCATCTACAACAAAGAAAATGAATTATTCCCTTCCTCTTTGCTAATAGTTTATTTACCACCTTCCTTCTCCACACCATATTCTTTTAGTCTTCTTAGGAAAAAAAAAAAAAAAAAAAAAAGGTATTTTGGAATTTACTTGTTCTTTTCTCACATATCAAGGTTTCCAGACTTCAAATCACTGTTACTGCTCTCCTCTAGTTGTTTTTCAGCCAGTTCTCCGCCTGTCTTGGAGACCGAAACACAGAGCAAAATATTCTATCTGAAGCCTTACTATTGCTGAGCAGAGAGGAGGGATTACTTCATATGTTTTGGATAGAGAGTTCTGTTTATACGTTTTCCTTTTCATAGCAGCATGCCTCTGTTTATTCATGTTCAGCATGTGTGCCACACTAATCCATATTCTCTTTTCTACACAAATACTAGTCAGTCGATTGTTTTGCTTACTTGAGCAAAACATTTTGCTCACTTCTAGTGTGAAGTGACATGAAAACAATGTAGTTTGAGTCTATTCCAAGGAGAGAGAGGCCCCTTTTAAAATTCTTTCCCCAGCTTCACAAGACTTTTCAAAATGTTTTAAGACTGTGTTGGTAGAGTTGTTCCTATCACGCAATAATAATGAAGTATCCTTGTCAAAGCCAAGCTACATACTATTCCTATGCTGTAATAACAGAGCTTTTAAGGAAGGAAACACAAACGTTTTGAGTAAATATTAATTTGATGCCATTTTTGCTTTCAGAAAATAAAGAACAGGTTTTTTCATTCCTTCTCTATTCACTACACTCAGAGGCACAAAACTCACCATGGATGAGGCAGGATTCTGTCACTGCTAGACAGCTATCTGAATACTTTCAAAAGGAGAAGAGGACTTTCTATTGTTGAATGGAAATTTTCTGTGATAAAAGTTGGAGGATCATTTTAGGTATAATTCCCCAAAGTATTTCAGCTACACGATTGTGACACTATTTGGGGGAGAAAAAAAAAAAAGATCGGCAAGAGCTGTTTAAAACACACATTTAGAACCAAGTCTTAAAGCAAGGGACACATGCAAAATTATTGATTTTAAGTGAGACACAAGGGGTCACAGAGGGTCATCAAACTGTAGGGTCAGAGTCCAATAAAACAAACAAATAAATAAATAATCTGTTATTTTAAAAATAATTGGACTATACAACAATTTCAAATAAATTGAGATTACAGGTTTCTCTCAAATGCATTCTCTTGGTTTATTTTTTAAAACTCATTGTTACTGAGAATTATATGGGAAATACAGAGTTAGCAGATAACTGAAAAAGTTATTAAGAATGGCTCCTATGGAATAATTGTACGGAGTTTGTGTTCTGTTGCTGCTAAAACAACTATGTCATTTCTCAGGAATGACAGCTTGAGGTTACAGTAAAACCAAACTACTAGATTTGTGGAAACAATGCCATCGCAACAGACATTATATAAAAACTGTGAGTAACACTGTGTTTCTCAAAGCATGTTCACCTTTCTCTGAACATTTCCTTTGACTTTTCCGTGGCTCAACAGCCAAACTTAGAGCTTTTTATTCCAGGTTATTAATGTTACAAATAATAAGGAAGAAACAAAACAAAACAAACAAACAAAAAAACATTTGTGAAGAATGCCATCCAAACATCAGGTGATAGAAGTTATATATACATTAGATTTGTTTAAAAAATCCTTTTAATATCAAATTGATTTATACTGACAATTCTGAATATATTCACCTATCCAGAACTTAGGATAACTTCTGCTGAAGGCTGTTCCCCGGTAAAAGCTAAGCTGTCATTATATTAGGGATATCTTCTAAGAATATGCATTTTCAGAAGGATATTTTATGCATTCCTGAGGCCAAAGTTAGGAAACTCCATGCAATTTGTTCTCTTACAGAGGCTAGCTGGTCAGCATTCATTTAGCATCCTAAGAGCTACCTTGCAAACACCGAAGAAAGAACAGAGAGTTTACTGTTGCAATAAAAGACCTCAGTGACTATCTATAAAAATGATAATATAAAGGTATTATTTGTGACTAGCAATGATGAGATGCACATATTATATATATATAATATATATATATATATATAAGGCTTACAGAAGCCTAGGAAACATGTCATCACTGGATAAAGGTAACATTGGCATTCTCACATCTCATTAGGGAAAGAAGGGGAATACCTATTCCCAATGAGAAACTTAGATGTTTTAGCCCACTTTCTTGGGAGTATCTAGACACAGTCTTCAGGAGAATCCAAATTAAATGAACCTAATTAATTAACGTGACATGACTTACTGCAACTTGGCAATAAAGGTAATATGGATTTTTGGAATAGCTTTCATTCTTTTAGAGATGTTGACAATCAGTATGTAAATCGGTCTTGCAGCCTACATTGCCCAGCATTTTTCTCTCCACACTTTCATCAAAGTGTTCCTATCCTCCTAGAGCTCCATGGCAGTTTTACTTAGGGAGAGTGGAGAATACTTAAGGAAGGAATGTTTTTTCTAAATGTCATATTTTCATTTGGATAGCACTGTTTTAATACAAAGAAATTTTTGCTTTCCCTATTGCAGATACTTTACATTTCCTGTAAATGAGTTTCAGCCATAAGCCAGTAAGGGAAGAAAATAAAATACCTTTCTAGGATTCTTTCACCATAGTCCCTACAGTTATACTGATGTTATTCCCACAGCTCAGTGTCATTTATGGAAAGACAGCTGGACCTGGTAAGTAGAAAAGCCTTTGAGAAAAAGGTGAATTCAGGGAATCTGTAATATTGTAAGGGACCTTTAAAGTTATTTTTCACTAAGCCGACCTTAAAGAAGATGTAGTTGAGGTTTTTGAGCTTTTATGTAATTGCAGATACATAAAATGTAATAAAGTAAAGCACAAAAGATCTATATCCTTACAGCTTGGTTTGCAATATTTCTAAGAGCACACCTGCACCCCTTTTTTTCCTCCTTCCTGTTGCTAAGGAAAATATGGCCAGAATCACTACTTATTTTTAAAGTACATTCTTCTCTGGACTTGCCAAAATTTTCAGCATGTCAATAATTACATATGAGGTTGCTAGAGCTATTTCAGAGAGCACGTGGTGGGGGGGGGGAAGACCTAGATTGTCTTCCAAAATCCCAAAATGTCAGCAGATCCAAATGTCTCTTTTCAAGTAATTTCAAACATCTGAAAAACATGATTGACCTAATGCTAAGGATTACTCTTATATCATTAAAGACACAGAGAAGGTAATAGACCTGATTCTGATTGTCTTTAATATAATTATTAGCTGCATAAAATGCGTGTGCGAAAGGATGCTAATTTTAAAATTGAGAGAGTGCAGTGAAGTATTTCACTTATCAGTTGCAAGCTCTTTGGTGTAAGTTGAAGGCTGATTTGATATTAGCTGTCTCAGGTTCACTGGCCCTGCTGTGAGAGGTTTCTTCTGTAAAATATTTTCTAGACAAAAGACATCGTATATTATTTGGCAAAGGCTTGTTGTTCCTTTGGATCCTTCTTCCATATTAGTTACACCTCCGATCTCTGAGTGAGAGAGGGAATTCCCCGTTGTGTGCACTCTAGGGCACAGTAATTAGCAGTGAATAATATACTGAGAATTCAAAAGGTGTCAAGAAAAGTCATTTATCCTCTTCACCTGAATTTATTTTTTCTAACAAGGATTTTGTTTTGTACTGTGGTTCATGCTTCATGATATTTATGGTTTACTGGAGATATTGAATTACATGAGGACATACTATTTCATCAGTGCTATACCTATTGCGCAGAAAGAGACTTGTTCTTTTTAAAAAGTTATGCGGATAGTTTCTACTGCACACATTATAAAAAATTACATAAAGTCCTACTCCAAGTCAGACAGTTTCAAACAGTTTTCAAGAGCTGCCACAAAAAATGTATTTACAATAGTTAACATTTTTTAAAAAATATGGAAGGAAAGGTGGCCTAGAAAACTGCTGGTTTGCAATGTTGTCAAAAGCGCGCACACATCTAAAGCAGATTCCCTAGAGAGGGAAATTAAAGGCATAAGAATAAGCGTAGAGAGTAGGATATATTGCAACACAGAGAAACAAAGATAAATCACATCTAGAGTTCTGATATATTCATTTGATGAGATACTCTTCCAGACAAAGGTGAAGTAGATCTCATCGATCTTAGCTTTCATACAGCAGTGCCCTACAGATAAGCATTTGTTGAAACAGATATAGCAGGAAAACTGTACAGTGAATAGTATATGGCTAAAAAAAAAAATGGTGGAATTTAACATTTTCATCAAAGACCACTGTAAAAATAGGTACTGACAAAATTAGCTTTTATCAGAATTACTTGGTAGGTGTTGCCAATATCCATATAACAAGAAACTAAATTATCTTCTGTACCGGAGAAGAAAGGAGTAATGGATTTTCCTTCAGTAGTATAAAACAAGTTTGCTGTAAATGCACAAAAAGAAGGACCTAAGATGATTATAGACTCTAAATTGCCACGTGTTGCAGGTGAGAAAAAGGCCAAAAGAATCCTAGGAAACATCAGAAGGTACTCTTTTATATATAGGAATAGGTCCCATAGGAACAGTCCTGGAACAGCTCTGAATACATATGTTCAAAAAGCTAAAAGGGGTTCAGAAAAGAAATAGGATTACAAAAACAATATGAAATTTGCCCTTTACATGAGAAGTATAGGACAGCTTACATCTAGGAAGCAGCAAAGTTTTATGAGTGATCTCTAGAAACTGAGCAAAGCACTATGGCCCTGGTGGGGGATAAACATAAAAAAAAAAAAGACTTTAAGCTAAGACTGTTAGAAAAAAAAGAACAAAATCAGTCATTTGTATTTTAGACTACAAAATGGAAGAAAATGTTCTAACCTATAGAACATTCCAGATTTGGAATAGACTCCTAGTGAGAGCAATGGGGGTAAAAGCCTTCAAAAAGAGAACTTCTATTATGGAACTTTATGTGATTGCCTGCAACAGAATGGGATTTCACTCAACGACTAATTTCCTTTTAGTCCATTGCTTCCATTACTGTGTGAATATGCACATGTCCATGTACATACACACACATTTGTGCGGATAAAGTTTCCAGGATATAGAAACTACCTGTTATTGTATAATGTATCTTATCTATGACGGTATGTCGTATATGATCTGAATATATGCATGTGAACAGTAAATAGAGGTATGTTAAACACTGGCTAGAAATGAAATGTCATAAACCCTTGTCACAGCAAAGTAAAATATGTACTTTGGGTGTATAGCACTAAGCATTTTTATTGAAGTTAAATATTGTTTAAAGTATTTTTACTTTATATTAACAGCAAAACAAGAACAAATATCATTTTCCAGGAACTAGTTAGGATCTAGTGTACTTCAGTATAACCTGAAAAAAAAAAAAGGTATAATTTAGGAGTGACTCATTAGGGCACCAGCTTTGGAGAATATGTTCCATTCCCCTCTGTCATGGGCTTACAATTAATCAGAAGAAAGCCAAGTGGGGCCTAATTATACTGTTGTTAGTTCAGTCATAGTGTTGATGGAGTTACTGAAATCAGTGCTGATTCACAGGACAGCATAGTCCTGAGACAGTGTGACAAAAACTAGGTCAGTCCAACAACCCCACCGACTGTGAAAATGGTGATCTCACTTCTTCCACTCCTCCCTGATCCCCAGATATGCAGCCCTGCCCTCTCCCTCGTACCAGCTGCCCCTCAGTAATGTAAGTCAATTCAACAAGCTCACAATTTCCCTTTTTATCATTAAAAACAGGAAGAAACGTAAATTCTAACTGACCAAAGTAAGTTGTGGCAGGCTAAGCTATGTTTCAGTGGTCAGAAACTGAATTCACAACCCTCAAAAAGAATGGAAAATTTTGTTTCTCAAAAGAAATACGTTTTCTCAAACCTCTTTTAGGCAATCACTGCGCCAAGATTCTGAGGAGCATGAATGAGAGGTAGTGCACCTAGGATTATACCCCAAAATGCACTCATTTACATTTAGTATGTTTCTAGTAAATTAGAATTCTTTAGATCTAAATTTCTTCCAGATAGGTAAAAACATGCATTTGTGAGTGTATTACCTGTATGTAAATAAAGACTAGCTGAGTTACCCTTATCATATTTCAAAATTCATGATTAACATATAAATGTTAATCATGAATTTTGAAATATGATAAGGGTAACTCAGCTAGTTAACTAAACTAAACTAGCCACAGATACCTGTGGCACTGGTAAACTTCTATTCTGCATAAGGAAAGGAAGGAGGAGTATATACAGACTGCTTTGTTTAATTGCTTGGGATTTTTAGATCCCTAAAGGATCTCCTAAAGGAGATCAACAAACAGAGGACCTTACAATGAGTCAGGCAGTTTCTGGCTCCATCCCAAAGTTCTTAAGTAATATAAAAACACAAAAAACACTGATTTTATTTACAATTTCATCTTACCACTTTCATCCATCTTTTCTGTTCTTACTGGTATCAGCAACAGCAGTGTACTCTCAACCACTCCCAACAGCTCATTTGTTAAAAAAAATAAAAAAATAGAATAAAAAATCAGAAGTAGGAAACTGAATTAACCTTTCATTCTTTTCCTAATGACTCAATTGAGAGTTACCATGCATTTGAATAACGTTTTTTAATGCAGCAAGGTATGTTTATGTGGATTCATTTGCATTTTTTTCCTATTTAACCCATAGAACAAATCCTAGAACAACAGACCATGTTATAGCTCTGCAAGACTTTATTCAAAAGCAAGTTCACTGTTTTTCTGCTCTAGTTCTCCTTTTCAGTAAGGTTATGTTGCTTGTACTTACGGGTATTCCTTGCCAAAAAAATAAATACTTTCTTTTTCTGGAAAGCTAAACTGACCAGTTATCATCAGGCCCATGGGTCTACAGATTACGCTAAGTTTTTGTGCCTCAGCAAACAGACTGCAATCAAATCTTTATGAGCACCACACATTCCCATTTCCTCTAAACTCTGTAGCTTTTAATTCCACAGTTATTTTGGTTGAGTGGCTTCCCATTGTGAAGGGAATTACTTGAAAAGCATAAGTTCTGGAGGTGTGCTGAGGAAATATTGTTGTGCTTGGTTATGAGTCAGACTGGATGGAGTCAAAACTCATGACTTGTTCTTAAGAAATGCAGGCTGAAAATAATGGAAATCCCAGGAATACATCTGTTTTTATAGAGTTTATAACATCTGGACTGAAATTCTTCCATTATCCAATTACAAGCGATAAATACTTTCTTTCCCTTTCTTCACTGGATGTACTCTAAGGTTTAAATTTATGAATTTTTTATCACAGAATCATGGAATATCCTGAGTTGGAAGGGACCCACATGGATCATCAAGTCCAACTCCTGGATCCACACAGGACCACCCAAAAATCAAACCATATGTCTGACAGAGTTGTCGAAACACTACTTGAACTCCAGCAGGCTTGGTGCTGTGACTACTGCACTGCTCCAGTGCCCAAAAAAAGCACAGAAAAGATACAGAAATCAGGAGGCAAATTTCTGTGTAAAATTTATGCCGCCTACAGTCAGAACAGATTCTTCTTTTGGTTCCTCTTTCACATGTAGTCAGCAGTATGCTTATTGACTACATGTGACTTCAAAATGTTATCTCATGCTACAGTAAACACAAAGTACAAAAAAAACAAGTTATAGATACCAGCTTCCCTATCAGTGCAATCAAAGCCAATGACCTTTGTTCTTCTTTCTCTCCTAGTAACTTTAGCTGTGTTCTGAGCCTGCTGCTGCCTTATCAAACCACAACACTCAAACGTGAATTTGTCTTATGAATATTGTTATTATTTCAAAGCCATTCCTGTTTTCAAATCTGCATGAAATGAGATGCCTTGGAGTGTTTCACAGCAAAAGCAACCACAACAACAAAGAACCATAAAATTCATTTTCCTCAAAATGGCTGAAAGTGAGTACTTCTGCAACGTTGAAAGTTATTTTTCCAATTTGGCATAGTGCTTTAAATCTTGCTTTCCTCACACTCATGGCAATTACTCTTCAGAATACAGAGTGCCAGAAAGGGGATTGCTGTGATAGGGAAGAAAAACTGGAGACCAAGTTTACTGCTGAAATGCCCTGCAGCATTGGAGGATTTTAGAATTGATACGAATTATTCTTCGGGCAATGCATGCTCAAGGAAAAAATCTGCAGAAAGCTTGCACTTATCTACTGTTTCCCTTTTTGCTTTTTTTTGTTTGTTTTTAACTTTTACTCTAGAAAACACTGAATTAGCCATTAATATATAAGAATTTGACTTCATCTTTTAAAAGATTTTTTTTAGATAAACAAAATATAATTCAAATACAAATCAGAGAGAGAGCACTTCACCCGATTTTTTTTCCCTGTTTTATCATTTTCTTACCAATTTGATCTCATTTGAAATCCTTGTCAGCTTTTTATCAGATGGACTGCTGACTCTTATTTGATCCTGTAGCCTCAAAATCACATTAGAGGCAGTCTTTGGTGCCACCAAAGAACCTTCCTACCTGTAATGAAT
Organism: Cygnus olor; assembly: GCF_009769625.2. Lineage (NCBI taxonomy): Eukaryota > Metazoa > Chordata > Aves > Anseriformes > Anatidae > Cygnus > Cygnus olor. The sequence continues at coordinate 24,584,940 of NC_049172.1, forward strand.
CTCATATCATTTACGAGAAAAGAATGGGGAATCTCTCTCTGAAAATTCCTGTGATGGAGGAGGAAAACGGTATACAAAAGATTTTTCAAATAGACTTACTTCATGTAGTCTTCTGCCCACTTAAAACATAAACATATCTGTAGCCTAAAGCAATCTCCTAGTTAAATTTAGCATTCCCTTTGCCCTCAGTTTTGTTCATATTCTAATGTACAGTATTAAAACAAGAAGCATAAGATCATCATTACATGTTACATTTATACCCTATAGACTTACCAAGAGTATTTCTGGTTTACTTAGGAATAAGTCAAGTTATTGCCTTGGAAAAGGAGATATTAAAAGGTTCTCTTATAATTTTGTTTCCTCTGGAAAAAAAAAAAAAAGGAGAGAAAACTTCCCTAAAATATCACATGATGATAGTGACTACATATTTCAAATTGCATTTAGTTCTTAAAGCATACATGAAATTGATGAATTACTAACATGTGTAACTACAAGTGTCTGCTGAGTTCCACAAATAAAGGATATGCTAATTGCTCCAACACATCATCAGCTCCAAATTTGTTATGCTATGCTCTTGCCGTTTGGAGTTCATCATTACTGTTATCTGTAAGTATTTGACATTACTGGATAAAGAAATTAATCAGTCTAGTTGAAAATGTTTAAGAATATGAAAGCTTAGTATGATTTTAATTTGTTTCACAAGACTGACATATACAAGACACTTCATACTAAAGGCTTCTTTGCTTGGGCACTGCATAAGGCAAGATTACTTCAGGTTTTACAACCACGGTGATAATTGTAGTGAATAATCTCATCATTTTTCCCCTTTCAACTTCTGCTTTTTAAAAATTCAGCATTTTCTTTTGGGCATGGTAAGTCATAATTCCACTACCAAAAAGGATAAACAATATTAATGGAAAGAAAAATTCATATGACAGACACATATTGTCTCTTTGCCAATGTGCATGTAAATATTCCATTTTTACCTCATGAACTTGTTCAAGTTTCCCTTGGAGCATACCAAAATTTTAGTATCTAGAGAATCGGAAGAATGGAACTTGGTGGTTCAAGTATGCATTGCATGAAAAATTTGGGAGTTATAAATGATATGAGACAAGGAATTTTTTAGATATGTATCATTTTCATGGTATAACATGGGTTTTTGTTTTATTTTCTTGTTCAGCATTTATACATGCAAAAATAACAACATTCTTTAAGTATCTCATGTCACTTACTACATAAACATCTGTAAGTCAAGAGTCCTAAATTGCCTTAAAATAAAATCTCTCACTTTTAGTGTACCTGTGTATCTGTAATAGTTCTAGATTGCCTTGGCAAAACTGCAAACATATTTTAATTACTAGCACCATCTGAAGAACTTTCCATATGTTATCCCGTATAAATATAATCCAATTATTTTGCTCCTGTAGTAAGCACAAAGAAAGCTCATATCACTACTTATTGTTACTAATATCTACAATACACAGCACTAGCAACATATTATATATAAAAAAATAAAGAAAAAACAAACACCAGTATAGTACCCTATGCTGAAATTACAGCTTGATTTTATGTGTGAGCTTTTACCAATTTAAAACAGACAGCATATGGGGATTGCCTTCTCACCTTCAAATGTACTTCACAATGTTTACTATGACTTCGCATTTCTAAACATTGCCTAGACATGAGAGAAACTCTTATTTTGTAAGGCAGATCTAAGTAGAATATTGCATCAGAAGCACACTTGTTTCTCATAGCAATTCATTATTTCATGATTGGCTTCTTAATCTACTCTTAGCCTCTCAAACAAACATATATGGTTTATCTCTGTATATTGAGACACTGCATTTAACGTAACCCAGCAAAAAGTGTCCATTCACTGTGGCACTGTGGTCTCAATTTACTAGACATACTGCAGATTCTAACTCTATAATCTGTAAACTTTCAAAATATGTACAACTTTCCTCACCCTCAATCCCTGGGTTTATTTCAGCAGTGTTATTTCTACACAGAAAGTGGTGTAAGTTTCATGGTGTCTTAGATACTGCTATAAAATATAATAAATAGCTTGGTAACACATACATTTTTTTCTTCAGTAGTATAATCACAAACCATACAAGAAAGCCTCGTGAATCCTTTCTGAAAACCCAAAAATATCATTAAAAATTAGCATTTTCTCCAAATCTCTCATTAAAAGTGAACTAATGCATACAGAGAACACTAGAAAAGTAAACAAGCTAGCTCACAACTGCATCAGTCCCCATACAAATTCGTCTCTTTAACTTGCTGAATCAATAGCATTGATGAGACCTCACCCTATGTGTAAGTTCTTATTTAATTCAGTTCTTTCTCTTCCCAGAGATTATGGTGTTTCAGTCTCATGTTAGAATTTAACCATTACACACACTAAATAAAATTACTAGGTATCATATGATCTGTATTATTGAAGCTTCAGAGTACAGGACTTTAATTTAGAACATTGGCTCTACCACTGAAGTGATATATAACACTTAACAAGATAATTACTCTGCATTTTTCAACATGGAATGACTATGTGACTATAAACATAGCCTCCTACATAGAAGAGCCCTGTTTACTGGACACTTTGACCCAGGCAAATAATATGTTCAGATGTTTCATTTAAAAAAAAAAAAAAAGTAAAGTTTAACCAAAAATTGCAGAAAAGCTCAGTATTTAAATAAACCCTTTCATTTTCACTTCATAAAATAACAGTCTTTTAATTTCAAAGAAATACAAGAGAAATTCAGAGTCAAATTAATTTAAAGCTTTCTTTTACACACACAAGCAAATCCAAAACAAAAGGTGAGCATCCTTTTTTTTATAAAAGGAGTGATCTATATCATATCAGCATGATAACAACTCAGCATCCAAAGTAAATTAATAATAAAATGTTCTGGTTCTAAATAAGGATGGACAATTAGTTTTAAAAAAAATTATCTTTTTGTTTTACCTTAGCTTCATTTTCTCTTAAAGATCAAATAAATTTACAGAACTCTAGTCCTGGATGTACCCATCACCTTCCTGCAAAAGACCTGTGTCACCATATTCCGATATATGCTAGTACATTTATCATGGCAAAATTGTATATCTTTGACCATTACTGTTGGACCTTTCACTCACAAGGTTCTCCTTTGCTTTTGTCTAGGCCCAGTAGGTAGATCACTTAGATATGAAAACATATTAGGAGAATGATTTATTCCTCACTGACATTAACTGGCATTTCAGTACAAGAAAAAAATAAAATAAAATTACATGGCAGTTGTCAATTTACATTCACAATGGCAAAAACATTGCCTGCCATATTATATGGTTTGATTGTGTTCTGTACAAAGCCAGTGTACATTTTGATCAATCATCTCACTTACTCATCTGACAGGAACGCCAGTGTGAGCAAAGAGTTGTATTCTGTGCACCTTACCTTGCTGTACAAGCATTCTCCAAGACCTAACATGGTGGTTGTTGTTACCCATGTTTTACTAACGAAAAAATGAGATAAGCTAGAGATTTTACTAACAACTTGTTGCAGCCTACGCAAGTCAGAGCAGGTCAAGCAGCTTGTCTTAGACCATGTTTTACTATCACCAGAACTAAGTGATCTTGACTTCGTAGTCCAGTCTTAACACAATTACCTCTTTGTTCAGGGAAATAACTTTCATTGAATACACACAGCAAAGAGCATTTCAGTTTCTATAATATCTTCATGGATATCAAAAAAAATAACTCTATTATTAATTTTGTATAAAAGAAAATGTGTGACAACTGCTTTTTAATGAAAATGTATAATTTCTTGAAGGGCTCCATGTATCCTACATTTGCTGTCTTCTTGTATCAGAGTTAAGAACCCTCTCTGTCCTCCCAGAGCGATAGAGAGTCAAAACATTGCTCCAAGATTTTGTAGTAGTGAAATAAATTAACTTCAACATATGTAGAATTTATCTTTGCAGATGCAATGTTAACTGTTATGCATTTGCTACAATTACTGATCTAATAATGTGAGACACTTTTCCAAACACCAGTATAAAAACAGGGAAGGATCCCTCTGTTTTAGAAAGTCTGTCATACTAAAGGTTATAGTGATAATTAAAATTAAATGTTAAGCATAATTAGATAACTGACAACAGACTGACCTGGTGCACTGGAACCACTAATAAAAAACGCTGCCTGAAAGAAAAAAAAAAAAAAATAACTGTTTATATACTTTCAAGACTATAAGAAGTCTTCTTATAATTATTAATTACATTAACATTTGATACTAAGTTTATTTAATAAATTAATTCTTAAGCTATTATTTTTAGCTCACTCTTTATTCTTTTCAATGTATTGTATTATTTTTAGCTCACTCTTTATTCTTTTCAATGTATTGTGTTACTTTATGTTGAATTTATTAATACTCACAAGACAAGGTGAGAAAACAAATGGCTAAATATCTCCTAATTCGTTTGAATTGTTTATATACATTTATGTATATGTGCGTATGCTTATATATTATTGTTTATACAAACATATATATATTAGCTATTTGAAATCTTTGTTATACCTGTAAGCCTGCAGGGAACTTTTATTTAGTCAGAAGCCAAGAAATTCACTCTGTATTATTAGAGACTAGAAACATATATGGTGTTGTCATGCTGTGGGCAAGTTACCACTACAAGATTGACATAATCTTGACAGAAAATATCAGTCCATTTACACCTTTTCTATCTGCCCTAAGTGCAAGAGAAATATCCTTCTACACCCTCAATCCATTCCTGTATCCACTGCTTTCTCGCAGTCATAACACCTATGGAAATACAACGTTTCTATAAGTTGTTTGCTTTTAGTCGTTTGTAAGGGAGAAAAAAAAAAAGAAAAAAAGGGAGAGAGGGGGAGAGGGAGAGGGAGAGAAGTCATCCACTATATTAAATAGTTATTGCAAAATGTCAAATATCAGAAAAAAAAAAAACCTACCAGATAAATGACAGTATTTGGAATTCTGCCATTTGCCAAATTTGTTTTCAGTTAACATTGTAGAAAATAAGGGGAAAAACCACCGGTTGATGTTTAGATACTGGCTTCTTTCACTTTTCTTAACAACCTTAGGTGTTCTTTATCTACCCTGTAGCATTATTTATATTTGTTCTTGAAATTTCCACAAACTTTCCAGCACGACATAAACATACTCTTGAGCAAGTAAACAAACACACAAAACTCTGAAACAAACCACAAGAAGCAAGCCCTAGCTAAAAAGAAAAGGATTAACTACCTAAATTAAACAAAACCCTACTTTTTACAGCTCTCTAAGCAAAAATTTAGCAGGTCTGCGTGACACCATCCATCTTCACAAAGATCTTGGCAGCTGTCTCTATCAAACCACTGGGGGAGGAGGGTGCCTCAAATTCCAAAATGTACGCTGTGAGCCAGAAATTATTTAGCAGCTGCTAATTTGAAGCAGGCAAATAGCCCAAACGATTGTAAACTCTGAGTACCTGATTTTGCCTGCTTACTTGTCTGCCTGCAGCTAGCAAAACCTTTTCCAAGCATGAAAGCCATTTCTATGCAGGATATACCTTCAGCAGGCAAGTAGGTGTGCCTTCACCTATGGTAATAAATGCCTAATAAATTCCTAACGAAGTCAGACAATTTGCAGCTTTCACACATTAGTAATTTGACACAGAATATTTTGCAGAAGCAAAACTCAATCTCTAAATTCATCTTGAAATTACAAACTGACTTATCTTCATTAGGACTTTACCAGGTACTGGTGATTTTAGTTATCACACACTGGCTAAACTGAGTAACGAATACCTTCATTATTTTGGAGAAAACCTTATGTATGAGATAGCTCATCTGTTCACCTAAGGTCTAAATTAGGGCTCATCTGAAACAAAGAAGTCTACTAATGATTACATTGAGAATAGTCTGGTGATCTTTATCATCTGTGTTACAAAAGAAGGAAGTATCTCAAACTGCTGGGATGCAAATCAGTTATAATTATGGGGGGTTGGGTCCTTTCTCAAGCACTATTCTTGATTGAATCCTGCAAGATTTTCTCAAATAAAATGATATTTCCTGTCAAGGAACCTGGAAGCTTACTTTCTTTTAAAAATTTAAGTCAGGGTGTTGGTGATATGGTTAATTTTCCAAAAGAAATATGTAATGTTTCTAGAATCCTATTTTGTTTAGTTTATTGAGATATTTTGGTTATTTTTGTTTGTTTGCTTTTTTATATTTTTTGTGTGTGTTTTTGTCTGTGTAAACTTTATTATTTCATAAAATGATACTTTGAGAATGGTTGTTCTTTGTTGTTATTTTAGTTTTATTTTTACATCTAGTTTTACAGATCTATCCTGAAGTAAAAGCTCATCAGAGCCAAGATTCTTCAGTTCTGCCTTTAGCTGAAACAGACTAGTCAGCATTATGCCTTTAGTTCTGCTCGTTTTTCTTTATACTTATTTACTTGGTAGTAAAAATTGAAGTTCCTTGTCAATGCATGCGTTCTGCTTGTAGTTATTACCCTGAGGTAAAAGGTTACTTTATAATGAAAGCCAGCCTAAGGTTTTTATAATTATGTTTTGTGCAGTGGTGGTTGCATGGAGTTGGTAAGAGTTTAAAGTCTAATACCTGCTCTGGTGGTAGGCTGAAACTACACTGTTTAGTAAATACTAACAATTCCCTTTTCCTTCCCAAGAGAACCTGACATGGAACCAGGTTAACTTCTGTGCTGATTACAGATAATAAAATTCTTCTCAGATCATGTCTTTAGTATATTCTGACTGAAAGTTTAAAGTAACTCTGTACTTTTTTTTACAGTACCACACACTGACCATGGCTCTTGAACAGAGCCGTCAAACCTTAAAGAAACAACTACACACAAAAATCCCATACACAATAACTATTGAATAGACTTTTTCTGTGTAAGTTTAATTAGCCTGCTTTAATGACAATAATCTCCAGTGTGTAAGTACATATGTTGGTTTTTTTTTGTTCATACTCCTCCGTAGTTACATAATATTCTTTGACACTTTTCTTCTTTGAAACATTCCTTGGAGAAGCTTGCTAGTTTGTGAGAGAGAATGAAGTTTGTACAAATCTGTTAAGAATGTGAGAATGAAACAATTTCCATAAAGTAACTACTGGTGCAATAACTAGTTCTATTTACAAGAATAAACATAAATAAATAATGAGTAGGTAATATAAGTAAATAATGAACCAGAACTGAACTTCACAAAACTTTAAGAATGTGGATTCAGAGTAATTTCTGTAATCCTATATCCTGACCCTAAGAGATAAAGGAAATGGCTAGGGAAAAGCAACTACTGGGAAAGCATGGATTGCATTTCATTTAGTACTTTCCTGACCTCAACTATTTTCAGTTTTTGGAAGTTCTTGACCCCGATGTAGTTGACTTAATAACCTCTCACAACTGCTTGCATTGCATTTCTAAGAAACTTTATAGTTGTCTGCTTTAGCTCTTATTAAATTTTTGTATACAGAATATGCATTGAAAAATTTTCAGAAGATGTATATCCCCACTACATGATCAATCACTGGATTCATACTAGCTTCATTCATTAGTTCCAAGTTCTTGTGCTGAAAGAGACGGTGTATAGGTTACCTCTCCAGCCTTTCCAAGATAGTTATGATTCTGGAGAACTTTACCATACGCCTATCCAGTCCTCTCTTTTACAAGCTAAAAACATTCAATTTAAACAGTACTGATGTCAAAGCTGTTCCATATCTTTGATCATCTGTGTTGTTCTTCTCTGTATCTTTACGGCTGCTACTGTAGATCTATATTCTGCTATCATGAGAAGAGACAAAATTCACAATATTCTAGAATGTGAACCGTTTATTTACAGTTTCATAAACATTTATTCAGTTTTTGCTCTTTCTTCCTTTTGTAATAATTCTTAACATTCCTTTTTGTCCACAGCTGAATGTTAAGCTGATGTTTTGACAGAACTGATTATCACAGTGCCACTAGATCATTTGTGAGTGGTAATGGCAAAGTAACAGACTGCTGGTTCACATGTGAAGTTAAGATTGTTTTTCTTCATGTGTATCACTTTGTATATATCTATAATGAATGTCAACTGCCCCTTCATTACATAGTCACTTAGTCTTCTAAGTTCCTTTAACCATTCTTCAACTACTGTCACAAATAATATAATTTAAAAAGGGTCTCATCCATGACAATATCCTTTTCTACATCATTTTTAAATACATGAATGAGCACAGCTGCAGTGGAACTACAATGGTAACCTCTCTTGTAAGGAAAAAAATCTGTATTATTTTATTTTTATTATATTTTTAACCAGGTATTTATCAATGGCCTTTGAGACCTTCCCTCTTATTTCATTACTGTTTAGATACCTTAGAAGTCTTTGGACTGATACAAGTAAATGATCAGCCAGATCACCCTTAACTATGCGTTTGCTGATTCCTTTGAACATCTTCAAGAGGCTTGCAATACAGGACTTCCCTTTAATGAAGTATACCAAATCTTCCCAAAAGATTGCGTTTATCCAGGTTTCTACCCTCAATTAATTTAATAAGCACTAAGATTCTGACCCCATAAATACTTAAGTGTTTATGTATTTTGCTTACTTGAGTTACCCATGCAACAGCAATGAGTCTCTTTAAATGAGTGAAATGATGTGTGCTACATCTTTTTCAAAAATATATGAATACAGTACTTGATACTTTCTCTTTTGTACTAATATACAGAGGTATAAATACACAACAGCAACAAAAAAAACTCAGTTAACACAAGTGTCTTCTACTGTACTGATGCTGCTTAGTCATTTCACACATCCAAGCTTTTTTTAGAGGGAAAAGTTGGAAGCAGCTCTCATGTGAAACAGATACTTAGTCTGAGGTCTGCGGGTACAGTATCTGGTACTTGGAAAGAGTTTTTAACATCCTTTGGTCTCCCTGGTCCCACTCTGAATTCATGATTTATGGGAAGTCAACAGCTGGGAAACAATATTGTGTCAGAAGTGACACCAGTTGGGTTAAAGCAAAAAGAGATTATTTTGTCTGAGACTACAGATAAATGACAAAATAAAATGAAAAGTAACACAAATAAACTTAAAAGCAATGTTTTTTTTAAAAAAAAAAACAACTGTAAGCCATTCCCAGTTCACTTTCTCATTGGCAATTTTACAGAGAAGTGGAGGTGACTGGACCAGCTGAAGGCTTCAGGAAATAATAAAGTAGGAAAGGGCTTAAAAGCTCTGTTTTACTGCCTATAGAAGCAGAGTTTCATAAGGCTCATAACAACCTATTGTTACATGTAATGGCTATGAATATGCTTTGATGTTGATAACGTCTCCAGTGTAATTACAGATGACCGATTTTTACATACAGGAAAAAAGCAGTAAGACATGTACATCACAGTTAGGAGGCAAGAAATTATGCATTTGGAAAAACAAATTATGCAGTCAAGATGAAGCAGGAGGTGGGAGCAGGAGACCTTAGAAAAGACTGTCACAGATACTGATTTGAGTCAGAAAAAAAATTAATAGTCATTAGTAGGATTTTACAAGCCATAGATCCAGGAACAGAAATCATGTTCCATCTGTACAATTCTTACTGTCTTAAAGCATCCCAAAGAATATCACAGCTTTTAAGAGGCACAGGTTAAATCTGAAGTAGCATTTTATTTCAGACCAAAAATGCCCTTCTAAAACAAGTGTGCCAGCTGTCTCCAATTACTGCACACTGGTTTGCATTGCAGGGCAGTCTCAGAATGCATGAACTGATCTTCTTTTGCATGAGACTGGGAGGCAGTATGGGACTTCACCTAACGCATGTCAGCTGGCAGCAGACATTCAGTTCACGGGAGCCTGGAGGTAACCTGAATTAGCCTCTCCCCCCAGCAAATGTATATTGTGTGGGTATCCTCAGCAATTTGCTACTTGTTAAGGCAGATATAGCCACGATAAATAAGACACCAGTATATCAGACACAGGAGCAATACGTGTGCTACAGTGTTTAAGTACCAAGATTTGCTCAGCCTTCAGAGTAACATGTTGCAAAATTATAAAATTAAATACACTTCCATAAGCAGAGATGAACTAAGTTGACCTATATGATAATACTCAAAATGTGTGTATGAAGTTGAATTTGACTAATCCTACACTGAGAGTACAGTGACATTGAGTAGGAAAGGGTGTTCAGTATGCCCAGCAAATCTCAGTTTCTCAAATTTTAATAATAAAGAGAGGTACTGAGCCTGAAGTTAAGTTTTTAACAGCTCAACTTTTGAATGAGATACCAGGTTCCATCTACTTTGGCGTTATAACAGATGGCAATTCCAAACTAAGTCCCTTTAATACAAGTTAAGGTCAAGTCTTCAGCTCTTGTCTCTCATGCATTACCACTACTACTGTTAGACTGAAAAAACACAATGCCTTAAAAACTAATGTATTTAATACAAGTGTTGGGTATTAAGGCAGCCAGCACACACACACACGCACACACACACACAAAAAAATCTGATTTTATGATTCAAAAGGCGCTCACAGGCCTGTAAGTACGCCAGAAGAGTGTATATATCAGTCAGTCACTCTTATCAAGCCTGGCCAGAAAAATGGCCCATTTGCAGGAGACAGACTCCAAATTGTACCCAAGCATCTAGTAAATGAAGGTCACAGCCAAAATGAATATATCCACAAAGGCTTAGTCATAGCTAAAAAAAATGTAATTTATCTTAATTCCAGACATTTTAACAGGTCTATTTTAAGCATTATTCCATTTGCTCACTAGCAGATGTTCAGCACAGACTACTTGGTGAAAATGTATTTACTCTTTTAGACAAAAAAAAAGACTGATATTGGCAAGTCTGTTAAATGAGGAATCATCTAGACTATGGAGCTCCTGAGGCAGCTACAAGATAGATAACATCTAGTTTTTGGAATAAGAGCAATGAGGAAAGTGTTTCAACAAAACAACATCGGAGCTATTACAGACACCCACATAATAGCTGGGGACATGATAATTACAGTGTCAATCAAGGTGGATAATGATCAGAAACAGAGGGAAAGGAAGGCAAAGATCCAATTAGAAAATATTAATTTAACTCAAGTGAATGCTAAAAGATGGCAAATAAAACAGGAATTGAGGCCGATGACAGCAAAGATGAAGACTTCAACAGTAGCAAACATGAAGATTTCATAGTACAAAAAATTCTACAAAACATCCTGCGGATAATTACTCTAACCACAGAGGGCACCCAAGGGAAGACTGCTCTGCTGAGGCAACAGTTGAATAACAGGATAACTTGGCAATACTCACAGAAACATGATGGAGCTCTGCAGTAACTAGAAGCAGTGCTCTGTTATGTGTGACTGCTCTAGGACTCACTGCAGTGCTTGCTGTTCAGTTAATGGACATAAAGCCATGGCTTTAACTTTCTTATTTTCTGACTTTCCTACCATCACATCGCTTGTGATGTGCAGTATACTTTTCAAGACTAATCTCCCTGGCCCAGTCATCATGCAGCTGGACATGTGAGGACAGTTTAGGAACTTGTTTATTACATGACCAAGACATTGTGAGCTCTCAATAAAACAGAATAAAAAACCTGTTGAAACTGAGAAGAAACCTGGTGGTTCTGTTTATCAGTAGGAACTGACATATTTCAATAGCAGAAAATGAGACAGATGTAATAGATGCTTTGCTGTTGCATTATAATGAACTGTATCTAATGGATCTAGTACTTTACAGGATGCTAAAAACATCGATCTATATTATTACCTTCACCTCTTACATGGTGTACAAACTAGGTGAACATACCTCAGGGAACATGCAGAAAAATTGTGCAATACAAATCTTAAAGAAATCTTAAAGAGGTCAGTTTGCAAAGCAGATTACCAGAGATGCCCAAATAACCTTGGCCTGTAGAAAATACTATTTTATTACAAAACAGATTGTAGATTGCAAATGACTATATGCTTCATCATTTCTATAGTTATATTAAGGCTTCCAAAGCACAAGAACTTGTACTGGGCAGATAATGATATTATTGACTAAGATATTATTGACTAAGTAGGTATAACTGAACAAGCAAATCAATGTATTGTTATATCAGAAGTAGAGGGTAATTAATCAAAAGTCTATTATCTCATGATGAAATTTATAATTAACAACTGTATAAAGCAACATGTTTTTTCAACATCAACAACTCCTGTGATTAGCCTTTGTGAAGCCCGAAAAGCTGTGCCACATTTCCCTAAGTCCATTTTCTGCTACATAAGTGAATACATCCTATTATTGCTGAAAGATGTATTTAAAGGCAAGGAATTCCCATGAATTACAAAATACCTGTTACTCAATTTCAATGAATGATGTGAAGTCATAGGGAATTAAATATTTTGATTCCACATATGGAAAAAGATAATTCCTAAAATACTGTTCAGATGCCAAAGCCAATGCTTTTTGAGGTGTCTGCATAACATAAACTGGCAAGTACTTATTGCTTCCCTGAAAACTTTTTCACAAGACAGGAAGAATGACTTTTTCTACTTGACACATGCTACTGTGATTCACAAGGTCTTCACTGGAGTAGAATGTCCAAAGGTATAAAAAGGGTAATATGCCAAAAGAAGCAGCCAAATGGTTTATACCACACAATATAAAGACCTGCATGACAATTCGAGGCATGGTATTCACACCCAGACTGAGTGATAAAGACTGAGCTCTGATGGGTTAAGTGTTAACCTAACCTACACAGGTATAATCAACAGGTTGTCGGAAGTATGCCTCAGGCCTAACGATGAGGACATTATTTGTCTGAGATATTTTTAATGGGAAATGGCACAGGTAGTGTACTGTGATACTATCTTTTTAAATTAGTCATGTATAATTATCAGAAAACTTCCATTTGGGAGAGGTATCGTATATGAGGCAGAAACTGTCTGAGAGTTTGCAGGACTGGTATATCTGTACAAGTCACTGTTAACCAAAATCTCATCACAAGAGCTCTGGCTGGAACACTACTTTCTTGGTCTCACTGCATTTCTGGCAGTGCAACAGCTAGGAAGAGCAGTTAGAAAGTATGGAAAACAATGGGTCATAATCCATGCCCCATGAAGCTGAGTTACAAAATGCAGTGGATACACTACAGAGCAAGCCATGATAGCTAACGTGGGAGTGGATGCAAATCAAAATCAATCCACAGTGATACCAATCCTAGGCTAGGATCTAAACTAGCATCACTAGACCTTTTCCTAAGCCACTTACTCAGTACCAGAAGTCTCTGACAAATTTCTTGTGCTTTCCCTTTACAACTACTTCTGACAAAGAAAGTAAAGTGATGTAAATAAGATAAGCATTATGGTCCTATTATGATCTCTTTGCTGTGCTTGGCACTGCTTGTGTATACTCTAGTTTGCATTGCTTTTGGTCCTATTTTCTCAAAACTTTTTTATTATTATTTGACACAACATGAATTTCACATTTATGATATATTGTATCACTTTGGTCTCATCTGTAACTGAACTCATAATAAGCAGAAATCAGAAGATAATTTTACTTTATTCCTTTAATGTTTTTCTTTTATATGAAAAAGGGAGAGGGGAGGAGGCATAGCTCCTATTTCACATCTCCTCAGGAAACAAGCTGCTTCCTTGGTCTTACTGAGATCTGGAAATTTTCCATACTAATAGAAAACATTTCTTTCTAGCACTGAAAGAATATTTGTGCAATTGTTTATATTAGCTGATTCCAGCTTGCTGAAATAGGTCCAATTTTGCTTTTTCAGATGAAATTGCAACATTAGCTGGGTTTTTCATTTAGACAATATTTCACACAGAAATAATATAGATTTTAAAAGATCTGTGATATTCTTTTCTTGACACACAAATTCCTTTGATTTTCTTTCAGTAAGCTAAAGAGACAAAGAGGAGGGCTAATGATTACATTATGTTTGGTGTTTGTTTTTTTTCATGTTGTCACCACTGCCTTAAACAAAACAAGCCTGTTCTATTTTAAACTCAGATTCCTGGTATATTTATTTTAAAGAATTAACAGAGCTTTTAAAATATTTGCTTTTAAGGAGTTGTATCAAATGAATATAAAAAAAGATAAATACATCTATTATCTAAATAAAAACAAGTTAGAATAATAGTTTTGCTATATATTTATTTAATACATATATATATATTTAATATTTATTTAATACTCATACACGGCAAAGATGTTAACTATTTAAAATAATGTTCCCATTATTTTATTGTCCCTTATATTGTTTTATTTCATTTCCATTTCCATATATTATTCATAAGGAATAAGGGTGTACTATTTATGCATCTATATTTCCTTTCAAGTGACAACAATTTAATAAATCATAACATGAGAGATAAGTACATTTTTAACCACTGAAGTGAATTGAAGGTCTACACTTTCCTGAACTCTGTGGTGACTTTAGTGAAGCTCCAAAGAATGGCTTCAGCTAGTATAGACCATGTTGCAAAGTGATTAACAGAAATAGATTAAACAGTTATCTCTCATTTAGTTCTATGTTTTTTTGTAGTTTAGCATGACGTGTGTGTATGTGTGTTTTGGAGGAATCCTAAGATGTATCACAGGAGAAACATCAGAAATCTTTATGACAGTGCTACTGACAGGAAAAGTGGATGAGCTAACCACAATTTGAAAACATTTTTGCATAATGAATTTTCTGTTTTTTCTTTCCCTGAAAAGGCTCATTTCCCCCCTATGCCTGTTGGAAATCGACTGATATATAAAAGCTAGAGCCATCAGAAAAGGTTCCGTCAGCAGATACACTTAGAAGAAAACTGGTGTGTATCAAAAAAAAAAAAAAAGAAAAAGAAACCAAGCTTGTCATAAAACCCAAAGTCTGTTTCCACTTTATTTGAAGACATAGCAGTTAGTGTGTTCACCCTCCTTTACTGCTATAGTTCCCCTCCACAAGGATGATCAACTTTTTTCTCACTCTGATGGATTTCAAACTCTTCCTCAGTGATGATTTTGCCACCACTTGCTGGGTAGACCATGATCATTAAAATATCTAGTAAACTACTTCTGATGTATTGAGAGAGTATGTAAAGTAAATCCAACTCTGTCTGTTTATGGTACAGAATAGTGACGTATACAGCATTACCCAGGAAAATCAACCTTATAATGAATGACTGAAAACACAAGGAATTACTTGATATTAATTAACCAAGGATAATTCTTCTACTGTTCAAAGATTTTCTCTCTTCCTTTCACTTCTTTTTTACCCTCATAACACGAACTAAAACACGGTATAATAAGGCAAGGAGAAAAGTCATTTCTGCTTAAATGACTTCAATTTACAAATAAACAGTATACAGGAGTAGTTCCATTGAATTGACTAGAAACTGATTAGCTACTTAAATTTAAGCATATATCTAAATGTTTGGAAGATCTGATCTTCAGAAGGTTTCAGACAGCTTTGTGTATTAAACGTATATTAAGAAGACCCCTTGGTTTTGCTCCTGAGGCTAAAAAGGTTGTGACCTGTTACAATTCCTCGACAAAGCAGACACAGGTGTATAAATATGACTGATTTCACAGTTCTTTGAGATCTGAAGATAAGCATAAAATTCTACATTCCCCTAATACTCTCATTGCACTTTGGGCATGTGTAACGTGTTTTGCAAGAGTTTAAGGTAGGAACAGAAATTTTACCTCAGAATTTATTGTACCACATTAATCGTAATAACCTTGTGAGCATTTTTTAACCATAAAGACTTAAGCGAAATTCTGCCTGAAAAAGTGTAAATCTAGAACCTCTTTATTGAAATCATTGGATAAGTTCCAAACTTAAACAACTGCAAATAAAAATAAAGCTTGGATCCATATCTTCAGCCACAATCAACCATTTTAAGAAAGAAGATACCCTGCAGATTATTTTTATATAACTTTGCTTTGGAAGGACGTATTTATGGTTGTCTCTTGATATGATGTCAGATGAGAAAAGAATGGTCATTTATTCTTACCCTTGCAAAATTAGGCCGATAGCTTTGCTGCATAAGATGAACACAAGACTGAGTCATGGTTACAGTATGCCGGGTGTGGCTGCAAAAGAAAGAAATATTCTTTACCTTGACGATATCTGTTGTTACTCTTTTTCTTTTTCTTTTTTTTTTTTTTTTTTGGGGGGGGAGGGCAAGGGATATTCTATCTGTTCTATTATCGCAGACATTCTCAATGAATATTTGGTACCAGCTGAAGCAAAACCAAACAGTCTGCTAAGAAAACACAGGTAATCTTAATGAAGTTTAAGCAAAACCCTTAGAACCTACACTAAGATTGAAAGTCCCTAAAACTTCCCAAAGAGGGATGCTGTTTTTACAACAAGCATTTTCCAGGTTCCTGTCAGCTGGGCTGCTGGATGCCCCCCCCCAACTGCTACTGTAGAAAGACAGGTAAATTACATATGTGCAGTTACCATTTTTGTCCCTCTATAACTTCCAGGTTACCCACTAAAATCCAATGGAGCTATATGGATTAAACATGTCTGTGTAACTTATGTGAAAGCTTACCAGAGCTTTTTATCACTCCATGGTGCTCTTACCTGTAAGATCCTGCTTTACTCTCCTGGCATCCACTGTTCTGTTTTCCTATGGCTTGCCCCTTCTACTTCATCCACCCTGACTTTCACACTGAGGGTCAGGATCAAGCCAGGTGAGGGGGAATGGGACAAGGCCCTGCAGGGCCCCAGGAATGAGGAGGCAGCCTGATGGTGATGGCTCCCAGGGTCGTGGATGGGCCTGTTTTGGCAGCAGTGGTCACTCAAACCAGGCCCTGGGGAAGGCCCTGGCCCCAAATGTTTCCTGAGCACTGGGGCTGGCCCTGTGGTGGCCTCCTTATGGGCCTTTGAAGCCTCCTCTCACCATGGTCCCTGGCAGGACAAGGCTGGTTCAGTGACACAGGCCACACATCAGCCCTGGGCACACACCCCAGAGGGGAGGCTTTGAGGGCCATAGTGACTGCCGTGCTCGTGCACAGGGGACCTGCAGCCACGGAGGATCCCCACTGCTTCCCCTCACAACTTCAAAACACAGTCACTTGGTGCAAAAGCAGCATCAGACATGAGCCAACAGATTCCAGAGAAATATGGAAACAACAGGACAGTTATGAAAAGTGAGTCCTGCCTAGAAAACAAATCAGTTTTTAAATGGAAATTTTGCTGTTAGGCCCATTCCTTTCTCTTTTCACAACATTGAGTGACTGGGGTGTAATAGCAGTATAGGGCACCCACTCTGGGGAGTCTCACCGAAGTTCTACCAGGAAGAAACCCACGTGGTGGTGACTTCTTAGACTTCTGAGTTGGTTGTTGTTTTGTTTGGTTAGTTGGTTGGTTGTTTTGTTTTGTTTGTTTGTTTGTTTGTTTAGTGCTACTGATCTGTCTAACCTATCCTAAAATGAAAGAAATCGTTACCCGTTTTAATGTTTGCAATATTCTGGACCTTTATAATAATACTAAGACTGATACCATGATTAAACTAAACATTTATTTGTTTAAGATACTAAGAAATGTTTGAAAAATCTTGTGTATGTATCTGAACATTACATTCCGGATTAATGTCTTTTTACAATATGAAACTGCTAAGCAGTCCTGTAAACATTGTTACAGGCCTGAAACAGCTTTTTCTCTGCTTCAGTGTTTAACAGATGGGAAATTTGCTGAGATGACACACAGAGCACCAGGCAGGTGTTGGAGTTACAGCTTGTTCTTCCAGATCTCAGAGAACAGGAAGCTCCGAAAAGTTTCTCTTTGTAACATTTCCCATATTTGCACATGGTCTATATCTGTTTTGTATTTGGCTCTGCCAGAAAGCACCTTTTAGTATGACTCCTAGTAATAAATTACCTTATGAATCAAGGTGCTTGGGATGCATTTTAAAGTGGAGGCTGCCATTCACTGACTCATCTGAAGATAATTTTCACCCTGCATAGTCAATGTATCCCAGAGCAATATCTACATGCTAAAATTCAGACCTGATGCTTTTCTGCTTAAGTTCTGTAATTTAGTTCCCCTACAAAGCTTCTCACTTCTCATGTGAGGAAGCATAAGGGCACATATGAGAAGAAACTTGGGCTAATAAGACTGCAGGTTTCTTTCATTTCTGTTAGGTTCTTGCACCCAACACTGCCAGGTCCTGTGTGAAATCCCTCAGATCTCATCCCAGAGGACTGCAGCCACATATTGCACCAGAATGACAAATTTTCAGTTCTCTTCTTAATCTAATCAATACTTTTTAATCACACACACACACACCAAAAAAAAAAAAAAAAAATGTACCAAAACATTTCAATACAATGAAAATTTTCTTCTGAAGCCCCAAAAATTATTTCCAGGAACCCAGTTCACACACTGCTTTTGTGACAAGCCAAGAATATAAGAAAGCAAGCATCACAGAATGCGCTGGGTATTTCACATACTGCCAATGAAGCAAACAGGAGTTATTCTAGACAAGTTGCTCCTTCTGCTTTAGACTGTGTTTCACTCAAGTTTCACTTGACTTCCTTTTTGCTCTGTATATCTCTTCATATCCCATTTTAGGAATGATGTTGACATTTCATCATTAAAGTTCTACATTTTCTAAAAGAGCATCTCCATTAAGGCCTGTGAGAAAAATTCCTTTCCTTTCCTGATGTCTGATAAATTCTGAATGTACTACAGTTAATTGAAAGAAACCATGGGTAAGCATCTGCATTAATATAATAATAATAAACTAAAGCACAGCAATAAAGTGACTTTTTCTTTAAAAATCATTTGTGCCTTCAAGGCCATGTACAACCCTGAAATGAAGAGTGAAGGGAGTTACATAAACAGCAACATTCCCTTGTTTTATGTCAAATTATGTTATCTACTAGTGATAAATGATAAAATCACTATCAAGATGACTGATGAGTTGTCAGAGAAAGAAGGCCAACAGGCAGTAATTTCAATGTAATTAACTTTTAATATGATTTTTCATGGAAACAAGACTTATGTGAATGTGTTGTAAGTGTATTTGTTTCTGACCGTCTGGTTTCTCCTAAAAACTCTTGAGCAGCTTGGCAGATATTAAACAATGTTTGTAGAAGGGTGGATGTGGTTTCTATGAAAATAGATGGCCAGGCAGAAAATACAGACCATACAGTTTTTTGAACTTTGAGAAAATGTGCAGAGTCAGTTTGTACATTAGTAACCAATAACAAATCTGTATGGGAGAGACATCTTATAAATACTCCTTCCATAGGGAAAGTTGCTTCATTTCTAGAAACCAAAACAAGTCAAATGTGAGGCACACACTGGTAACAAAATAAACTTGTCCTTGTGATCACTGGGCTACCTGGTTTGAGAAACCACAATGTTTTTGAAAGAAAGTAGTAATATCTACCACTTTTTTTTTTTTTTTCTTTGTGAAAACTGTTTTGTTGTGTTTTGTTTTGAGAATAGTCTATTCCTTGCTGGACAAGTAAGACATTATTACTTGTTGTCACTCTAAATATTATGTTGATCCTGGCAAGAATCTATATTTATTTTGCTTCTGTAATTATTGTTTTATGTCCAACCTAATGTTTGCTGGATTGATTCACTGGATTGTAAGTTATCTAGGCCAAGGAAACAATTTAAATTTTTGAAACTGCTATTCTCCTCTGAGTTACAAAAAATTACTAAAACCAGTAATATGCTAGTTTAGGAAAAGATGGTAATTAAATAGCTTCAACTTTTCTTCCAGAAGAATATTTTATTTTCTTTTATCTAACTATACTGTTCTCAATAGACATTATCTTTGTGGTTTTATGCCTAGAATTTGCTCCTATATCACTGTTCCCTACAAAGGTGAAGACATCTTAGAAAAAATCTTCAGTAGCTGGATTTATTTTTCCTCAATGTAATGCTGTCAGCAAAGCAGAGGCTTTACCTGCAAGGAAAACATTACAGCACATGACAGTACATCTCTTGTTAGCCTGCTAATAAAACAGGTTCTTTTAAGTTCATAACCCCTAATGTTCTTCTGCAAAATAACTTGGGCAGAGCTCAAAATCTTTCATTAGTGACAGCCAAAAGTAAATAATCTATTGTAAATGATGTAATTTTCAAAGCTTATTACTTTGTCTTTGTAAGTGTCATAACAATGCTTGATGGCAGCTTTCATAGCTGACACCTCACAGAATCCCTGTTGGCAAAATTAATCTACTGTTTTTAAAAAGTGCTTATTATCTATACATACCAATGAAACCATTGGAAGATTCCCCTGGGTTCCAGTGAACTTTGAGTCAGGTCATCCACAGATTAATGGGCTTTAAGACTAAAGGAATTGTTAAGATCATTTGGGATGACTTGGTGCACATGGTAGATCAGTAGCAATTTAGCAAATAAATGCTGGATCAAGCCAGCAACTTGTTCTTGAATGAGAACATATCAGTTAAAAATGAAGCCCAATGTAATGGTATCAGTACAGATAATATTCTGTCAGCTAAATTGTAGAAGCTTAATGGGAACATGCTGGGAAGAGCTTGGAAGAGTCATTAAACATGGATTCTTGATAATCAAAATGACACAGCACCATTCTGATTTCATAAACCACATTTAAAGGGAAAAAAACAGGTGCTAGAGAAAGTATAGATACATGGCTAGGCTTTCTGCTGCCTTTGGGGTATCCATCCTTATTCAGAGACGCAAATATCCTTATTTCAGGTAGAGGTGTACACTGGTCATCCTTGCAGGATGGCTGTGGTTACTCAAAGAACACTTTATTAATAGTCAGTAAATTTCTTTTAATACCCAGTCCAAGATTGTTCAGGGTCAGCCTATATCTATTTGTTCTTGTGCCAACATTGTTCTTTTACTTAAACAGTTCTGTTCCCTTGTGGTGTTTATCCCTGAGGAGAGCAATCTTATCCCCTCTCAGCCTTCCTTTTGCAAAGTTAAACAAGTCACACCCTTCCACCTCTCATTAGTCAGGTTCTCCATTCCTCCTGTCATCCCAGTAGCCTTCTCTGCATTGAAACAAACTAGTTTCTGTTCATTTTCTTGCATGTCTTTGACCAGAGTTGTGACTATTCCAGGTGACTCCACACCAAGGCCTAGCACCATCAGCCTGCTTCTTGGCTGCCTTTCTGGAATTGTCCTGGTGGGGACATTTCAAAGGTACATTTGCCTTTTCTCATGGCTCTATGGCAATTTATAGCCATCCTGTATTTCTTCTCCTTAACTATTTCCCACTGAGAAGGTGCAAACCTATGACAAATGTTTTTTTTGTTATCAGACCCCAAATTGCGTGCTCACAACATGTAATGAAACTCCATACAGATGACATTCTGGACTAAATCTCTTCAGGACAGATGAAACAGTAGCAAGAGACTTGCATGCATGGGTAAGAGCAGTTAAAGATGAAAGCATGGAGTGAAATTGCTAAATCTTCTCATTTAACCACAATAGGATTAAGAGTAATGCTTGCTCATACAATAATAAGCATTTAGAGCGAGAGAGAAGGAAGGAAAAAAAAAAAAAAACTTAGTAGCATCCAAGTGCAGATAAATAAAAACAAATATTGTAAGTCAATCCACAGTGGCTAGATTCTTTTGCTGGTAAAGTCTTTTACATTTGGCAGGATTTTTTTAATATAGTATTATTATTATTATTTTATACAGTAAACTTATTAAAATTCTTAATGCTTTCAAACCTTAAAAATAATGAAAACATGAAAAGAAATATTTTTTTTGTTTTGCCTGCACGCCAACCTGTGTAGAAAAGGCTGTCTTAGATTAAAGTTGTAGAAAAAGACTTCACAACTTTCTGACTGTATCTCCCACCTCTTAAGTGAACAGCCTTAACAGTGGAAAGTGCTCTCAACCTATCCTTGCAACCCCTAGTAATTAAACACTGCAGTGAAACAGGAGTCAAGGTGTCTCATTCCTATAATGAATGTCCCAATGCCCAAACAGAGTCAGCATTTTCCTTCCTGTTTAGTGTGTCTCAGTGTTTTCTTTCTGCAGTTTCCACAGGATGGATGGTAACAAGGGTAGTTAAGATAGCCATTCAACACTGAGGTAGTCAGGGTAGTCTAAGGTAAAGGGACATTATTTCAAAATCTCTCAGGTAAAACAGAACACTAAACCCCTGAGTCTGTGTGTCTAAATAAATACCTTCACCATCCAGTAACAGGAAAGGAAATGTGATCTTTCACTGGTTCACATCTTCCTTTTTTTTTATTTTATTTTTTTTATTTTCTTACAAAACCTGGAAAGCATTCGTTTTGAACAAAGCTAAGAAGTGTGGGGCAAAAGCAAGGACCAAGCTGTTGTTTGTACAGCAAACAACAAAACATATTTTGATTCAATAGATTTTTTTTCTGTGAATTTTCTGGATCAGCAGCCAAAACAGAGAACTTATTTTCTGCTTCCTATTCCACATCTTAGTCACTGCAGCTTCTTGCAGCTGCATGTTTTGACACTTTGACAGAAACTTCAAGGTCTGCCCAATGGCTAAGGGGGAATGACTCTCATTTGGAAGTGCTGTCTGAGGCATGGGGACTGCTTTTTAAAGAGGAACTCTGATCTTGAGACTGAACTAAGTTTTCCCTTACCTTTTAGGTCCTTATATGTATGACAGTGAAACAAACACTCTGCAGTGACTTATTTCTTATACCAAAATGGTATTTGCTACCACCAGAGAATACTGGCCTTTTGATCTGATTGTGCATGAAATGTTGTTATTATGGTATTACCTATTACTGAGGTATACCTCAGGCACTGCCTTTCGCTCTCCCAAAAACTGCATCTGATCAGCTAGAATTTCCCCAACAGCAATTTATAAACAAAGTGATTGTGTTTCCTTGTGCATTCATGCAAATTTAAGGGCAAAGTACTACCTCATAAAGGTAACTGCTTTTGACAGTTTATACTAGATGAAGTTTATTTTAGTCTCCCAGTTCAAGCCCTGAATCTTTTCTTTAATGTATTATATTAAAGAAAATATATATATATTTAATATATATATTAAAGAAATCATGGGGAAAAAAAAATTAAAAACATTTTGCATTTTGCAGTTTACATTGACTTCTGTGCTCACCATGGCTTTTTGTTCAAAGATTTTTTTTTTTTTCAGAATTGTCACATCACTGTCTCTGACTTCCTTAATATGTAATCCTTCACTCCCTTCATTTGTAGTGTAGGAAGTCTTCAGCCCAAAGCATATCTTATACCATCAGACATCCCTCAGAGATACACACTGGAAACTTCCTCAGAGAGGGCCACTGCTTTCTCTTTTGAAACGTTCATTATTAACTTTTTGTCAAGCAGTAAGAATTGTGTTTTTAGTATCAGACAGTTTAGTTCCTGTTATTTTCTGTACAGTTCTGCAAGGTCTCAGAGGTTATCTGTCATTTGTCCTAGCTTAAAGAATATGCTTTTGAAAGCAAGTAGACTTGGCAAGAGGTGTAAAGCTGAAGTCAGTTCAGCCTTTTTTTAAGAACATGTGGTATATATGATTTTTTAATTCTTACCCATTGCATATTAAATCGGAATTCTCAGCCGAGTAACACGAGCTTGTCAAAGTAATGACTAAATTTGCATTAGCAGAAAGTTTAAATTCCATAAAACAACATTTCACAAGGTTATTTTAAAAAAAATTAATAATAATAATAATAATTCCTTTTGTTTGTATAAGAATAGTATAAGCATGAAAAATAAGTTTTCAATTACACCATTCAGCAGTGACTTTGCAATTGTTTTTTTATTATATTTTTGTTTAGTTTAGATTGCTATTTCCTAAAACTTTTTTTTTAATTGTGGTTGTTATTTTTGTTTTCACAATTAGAGAGTAGCATATGAATTTACTTTGACTTAACAGTGTGCAATTACATGATGCAGTCTATATTACATGATTGTGTCAACTAGAAAAAATAGCAGATATTTTAAAAGAGCTAGAGCACCACATCTATTTAGGCCCTTTTCCTCATCCCCTCCACAGGGTTAAAAAGCAGAGACATACATTGCACAAAACACAACCAAAATAAGTTCAAAATGGGTTTGGTAGCAATATTTAAAGACTAATTCTGAAAGATGTTAAACCCATGAACTGGAGATGTCTCAGACTTTTACAGTCCTTACTGAGAAGCCTCAGAAAATATTTGGGTCAGTTCAGTTCAGTAACCAGAACTTTTAACATTTTCAGAAGCCAGAAATTATTAAGAACCTTGTTTTTGTGATATTTGATAAATGTCAAGGTTTTCCAACCCTGTTGATTTGTATTTCCCTGTATTGGAAAGCAGATAGATTTGAAGACTCTTTATACGTGCAACAACTTAAAAAAAAAAAAAATTAAATGGGAAGGATGAGAGTAAAAACATAAAAGAAATGGAAGTATGAAGTATTAACACATAGGATTGCCAAAATGAAATTTGTTATCTGCTTTTCCAGATAATTTTCCTGATAATATCTGTAATTTTTGGAATTACAGCTGTGGGGTTTAACCACTTCTCCTTCTCAGTGAAAGTTTTGCAATACTTGATGTTTACAAGATGTTAAATACAACTATTAACATTTCCGTATCACTTGGAATTAAGATGAAAAAGGAGAAATGAATGTATGCTTTCCATTGAGTTTTTCTGAAGTTCTTCCACACTGTCATGGAAACTCTAAGAACCATTACCACTTCCCACTTTCCTTCCTTCCTTCCTTCCTTCCTTCCTTCCTTCCTTCCTTCCTTCCTTCCTTCCCTTCCTTCCTTCCCTCCTTCCCTCCTTCCCTCCCTCCTTCCTTTCCTCCTTCCCTCCCTCCTTCCTTCCTTCCCTCCTTCCCTCCCTCCTTCCTTCCCTCCCTCCTTCCCTCCCTCCTTCCTTCCCTCCTTCCCTCCTTCCCTCCCTCCCTCCCTCCTTCCTCCCTCCTTCCTTCCTTCCTTTCCTCCCTCCCTCCCTCCTTCCTTCCTTCCTTCCTTCCCTCGTGATACAGAAGGTCAGTGGTCTCCTCTGCCACATGCAGAGTGCATTCTTCAAGAAGCACCTGAAGTAAAGCCCCAGATTATTGTCAAGGGTGTCTGAGATTATGGTACTTTCAAGATGCCCTTATGTACCTGTTACACGGTAAACAGAGAGATAGGCAACAGTCACCTGATGCAAATGTTCCTTCAGCTACTAATTACTAAGAAGCCCTAAATAAGCCCTCTTTCTCGCTGGCTGTGGCAGCAGCAGTAAGCTACACCCCTACAGATGGGAAGAGGCAACTGGTAAATCATACCTTATTCTCTGTGACTGGAAGGACAATTGTTAGTAGCAGCAGAACCCATTGTAGTATTTCCTTTCCCTATATCCTTCTTCCTCTTTTGCTGTGATTCTGGCAAAAAGCTGATACTGTTTGGGAACAAACAGATTTCAGCGATGTCAGGTTTTCTGTATTATTTTTTTCCTTGCACAGCAAATAACACATCAGTACTCTGGCTCATGAATACTCAGAAATGCCAGTGTCCTAGAAAAACAAATAATATGATTCACTTTGGGGTTTTAAAGGGACATCATTCACCTGGAAAACAGGTTCACATATGTTTTAGGAAACCTCTCATTTGTCATGCTAAAAATTATCGTTTGGCCTTGCCTATTAAAATTTATTGCCACATTCCAATAGCCCACCAGAAGCTTTGCAGGCCTGCTTATTTGTGACATTGTACTTTTCCATAGACACTTTCAAGAGTACATTTCTTTTCATATGATACGAATGCACAACCTGCTAGGCTGTTCTTGTAGGACCTGTTCTCCTTACCTTATGTTTTCATTTGATCCGAGAGGCAGTACTATCTTACTGACAGTTGTCAGCATGGAAGGTTGGACTCTGCCAACATCCTCTCTGTATAGCAGTGCTCTTTCATGGGACCGCTGAACTTGGTAAATGTCCTTTTTAACAAAACAGACTGTGAGGAACCTGTCACTAGAAACAGCAGCAACTACACAACATCTAATATTGTTGCAGTTCCCAAGAAGAAAGCATAAGTATGGCCAGCATCCACACACATAACATGGCCAAGTTCGTGGCTCCAGGGTGTTTGCAATCATATTTGCTGCCTCTGAAAAGACTTGCTAAAGTCTGTTGAGCCACGCTGCTGGAATGAGCTGATGAAATCATAAGAAGCAATAGCAAGTGTTATGTTCAGATTACTAGCAGACACAGACCTCGCCTCCTTTTCTCCTGAAGTAACCTTCTGGGGCATATTTGTTCTATGATTGTTTTCAATGTGTTTTATCATGCCTAATGTCCCCACCCTCTTGGGATCATAGCCAAAACTGTCTCTGCATCTGCAGAATGTTGGCAAATGGCCATTGTGCCACTCAATAGTATTGGATACTTAAGCTGAAGTAATTTAGCAATTATAAGCGGAGATGGTCTCTACTGAGTAATATGTCATTTGGTCTCCTCAGGGAACTTCTCTGGCTAGGTGCTGTGGAAAAAAAAAAAAAAAAAATCTTGCCAGAATTGAAAGTAGACCACTGTTACAGAAGGAACAGATAATCTCTGGGAAATGGCCAGCAACTCTTGAGACTTTGAAGAAGTTATCTCAAGTGATCCTAGCCTGACTAGTGATTATCTTCCTCTTCCACGTCGTTAATGTTCTTAAAGTGATGGGCTGTACCTCAAGGTCAGAGTTTGGCTTAGGCAAATTCATATTCACCAATTCCTGGGATTCATGTTGCAAAACTTCCATATTAGTGGAACAGCTTCCTTTTCTTCCAAAAGTTAACTTTCTTCTATTTCTCCTGCAGTACTGCTCAGAGGAATACTGCCCATGAGCAGCCTGTACTGCTGTTCCTAGAACCATAAACTCAGTTTGCAGCATTGGGAATTGTGAGGCTGCCAGATCAAACAGCAATATTGCATTATCAGAGGTATTTTTCTCTCTTCGTTGAGTCAAAGACTATTAATAATTCCCATTACTCTTTTTCATCATTCAGAAAGTATACTTATGTATGCAATCAGCCTGCTCTCGTGCTGCTGCTATTTCTGTTCCTCTTGGCAGTCTCTTCCCAGCACAACTGTAAACAGGCCCAGTTTCAAATTACCAAATTTTTAACTATGAGGGGCAGACTGCAAGTGTGACCACAGTTTGCTATAGTGAGCCAAGAGCATCATCAGTGTGAACTCAGTCAATGGATACATGCAATAACATGTAACAGAAGCAGAACTTTCTGACATCAAACTGAAATGAAATAATAAAGCCCCAATAGTATAAAAATTTTTTTTCAATTATCTCAAGCATGTTACTGGAAATTTTGTTGAACCCAATGCAATTTATGTGGCTTCAGTTTACCAGTATTTTCCGTGGGAAAATGCCATTGATGAAAAAAATTGACCAATTTCAGAGAAAACTTAGACACTCATAGATCTGATCTTTAGAATATTCTCTGATTGCCTGAAAAATCTGTCCTCTGTTCAAGGGTGCCGGTATTTAGGAGCAAACTGAGGAGCTAAAATCCTGCTAAAGACACACGAATGAACAGTCACCTGATTTTACTTGTGCAGTAAAAAGTCTATATAGCAACTATTGGCATATATGCACTACAGCTAAATTAAGTGTTAGTAATGAATCTATTAAGTAAACTGAAATGCATAGCAGACTCACATGTGCCAGAGGCAACATTTTTTTTTAATCTTCCATCTTCCAAATACAAATATGATATCTTCCAGGAGTCATCCTGAGTTAATAATTCATTTCATACTCTGTAGCTGTAAACATCCTGGTATGACAGACAAAATATTTAAATTATTCTTGATTTATGACCTTATTTTATTCCATGGCTAGGATGCCTCTAGCATGAGTTGCTCTAAGGTTAGAGAGCATTACACTTAATCTAAAATTACTTCACAATGGGTTGAGAATTAATCATCTATATGATCTCAAACATTTTACACTACCCTGAACTCATTAACTTCCTGTTTCCTATGTGTGTATGACACAGATACACATCCACATATATGTTCTGTCACCTCAGCATAATTCTTGGACCCCATGATTGTTCAGACTTTCAACAGGATATGACAGTCTTTATGCCACAGGGAAACTCATCTACTAACAGAAAATCTCCACATGTTAAACTTGGGCAAAGTTGTGTCTCAGGGATTAGAATTCACTGTTACATTATTCAACGCTCTTCCAGAAAATCTGGGTTTCTTATATGTTCTGTGTCATGTCTGTCAGTGGGTATCTAAGATTCCTTAAAGCATCTAAAATTACTTTGGATGCCTGTGTTTAAGCAAGTGAATCCTTCCCAGTATTGTCTCTGAACTGAAGCAAATTCTGTGTTATGAAATAGGGCGTGAGTGAGATTTAGTTCAGTATTGGACCCCTGAGCAAAAACTGATATGATACTTTCTATCAAAAATTCTTAGGGAACAGGAGATCTTCCCAGAATAGTTACTGTTCAAAAGTCAGGATATTCACCCTCTTAGTACACAGACGAAACCCATGACAGACTTCCTGTCAACTCTGAACTAAGGGAAAAATGTAGTTATAAGGGGTAAATCTACATTTTTGTCAACTATTGTTTATTTTCCAATTACTGTACTAAAGACAATCTATAAATACAACAAAGTTCTTACAATTTCAATGTAAAGTCGACATTTTCTACCTATCTGAATAGTCCAGTTTCTTAAACATATGGGCATAAGGCCTGAGTTTATTTTTCTTTGGATATTTGGAAGAAAAAGAAATTTAGTTACAACTTTATGATTTATTTTGCCTTTATGATTTACTAAATTGTGGTTACCACATACTGCAGATTTCCTTTCCTCTGTTTCTTTCTAGTTCTGGTTTTCTTATTCTGCATTAATTCTGACTCCATGTGCCTTTCAGAATTACAGCATTGAAAACTCAGCTGGATTCCATAATCAAAAAATGCTATCTGATTCCAGATAAAGAGAGAGAACAGAAGTTTTCTCACAGTGGGCTTATACTCAAGTTGATTTATTTACCTCTTTTTTTTTTCTAAAATAAAATACATTTTTTAAACAGCAGTCACAACAATTCATTGTCATGATAACTGACATCTCCTACTAATGCAACTTCTAAGTCAAATGAGCAACAACAAGCCCAAAGAAGAATTCAATAGATTCACACAGATCTTTCTCCTACTTTTCCTTCTGCATCTATCCCTCTTAGTTCATGCTCTTCCTGAAAACTATTTTTGCAATATCTAGATGAAATAATTAATCCTCAGTTATCACCAGACAGATTTGTTAATCATGGTTGATAATTTATGGATTTTTATTTCCCATAGTGTTAGAAAGCGACCTTTGAAAATAATTAATTACGTTAGAATTTAAATGAATCATGTTAGTATATATTTTAACTCTAAAGTTAAAAAAAAAATAGCATAAAGATGGCAATTTCTGCAGCTACATAAATTGATCATTAAGTCTAACATAAACAAGCATACTTCAGGAAGCACTGATTTCAGTGCCGTAGTCTCAAAACAAGGGCAGTCCCATGAATCAGAACAGTATCAATATACAGCCTGACAGCCTCATAGTTAAGACACTTTCTAGAGAGACATGGATTTTGGTTTATTCATAATGTTGAAAGTCTTGAACTGCTTGGTCCTATACTCTACCAAAATGCACTAATCCTTCAGGTATTCTGCAAAACAGAGCACACCTCATACTCTTTAAATTTAAAGGAAGTGGCCAAAACAACCATATTTTGTCTGAAGTTAACATGTAATGGGACAGGTAAATACTTGGGTAGATAAATTTCCAGACTACCGATCAGATTTAGGTTTCAAACGTCCTTCTTAATTCTAACAAGATGGCAGCCACTGAAGGGAAGAATGGGACCTTGTGCATGACTACCAAAAATATAGTCTGTAACACTGTTCAGCAGAGCTTTCAAGAATCAGTCTTGGATTTTGATTACTAAAACTCATCTTCAGCCCCTCTTTTAGCTTTTGAATATTTTTGTAGATGTTGGCTTGAAAATCCCTGAGTCCCCTGAACCAGAGTAATTGTACTGCTACAAAGAACTGGAGAGGTTTACCACAGGAAAGCTGCTACTACCTTTCACCACCTTGTTGTCTGCAGTGAGGCATGCCAAGAGCTACTAGTGCTGGTAGTACAGTATCAGCTACCGTTAGGACTGCTTCCTTGGCATGACAAGAGCTAGTGCTTGTAGTACTGTATCAGCTAACCATTAGGACTGGTAATAATGGTTGAGAGATGTAGAGCAAAAGGCTAGTATAGACACATCTCTGATTGTTTAGGCTGATTATTTGTTCTCAGTTACAGCAATATAAGGAAGCTATGCAATGAATTTGTGCAATAAATTAAAGGTGTTAAGCAAAGGGTTTTCCCAGTTACTGGTTCTTTCTCCAACTTTGCTGATTTCTGAAGCTCTCTCACCCTTTTGAGTTTGCTACTGTGTTAGCTCTGACTGATTAGTCATACACCTAAGTGAATCAGCATGAAATAATTCAGCTTCATTGGATTACATTTAGTCATTCAATATTTGATATGTCTTGGTTCCTAGATTCCTAGTGTATGATTTTCAATTTGCACATTCTTACTCTCTAAATTTTTGGAACTCTTTGCTGGTTGTTGAGACACCCTGCCTTGAACTTTCTGTGCTCCAGATGCCAGATGAGGTTAGTAACTTTGAGCTAGAGCCCAGACACTAAAAAAAGGCCAAAAGGTTCTGGAAAAAGAACCTGCAGTGGTGCCAAAATCCACCCTCACTTTTCGTATGAAGTAGGTACTCTGAAAACTTGAAGCAAACAAATGCTCCATCCACAGGCCCAAAGCTGGAAAAAAAAAGAAGAAAAAAAAAAAACTGCCAAAGAGACCCGGGGGCTCCAGCCTAGCAGTACAATTTGTATTTATTAGCCACTTCTAATTCATCACATACAGATTTTACTTTTGTGCACTGTACCTGGGAATCCCCTACATAATTAACTTCAAGATAACATATTTCAAGTCTACAGAAGTTAGACATAAATTAAATGAAAAGGAAAAAGGAATAACCAGGCTTACTTGTAAAAGCAAAAAGTCCAAAATAAAATAAATATACATATTCAGGAACGATCTACACTATGAGAGGCATTGTACTATTTTTTCCTATAAAAAACCTCATTCTTTTATATAATTAAAGATGGTCAATAGGCATTACAAAGGCAAAGAATACTTTTAGCATATTTTATTATCTTGTAACTTTATAATTTATGAAAATAACATATTTATGAAATTTTGTTCTAACCACTGCTAACTTTTTCCTTCATCCACTACCAAATATTGATTACCTGTTTTTATTCCTTCATCCCCTACCAAATATTGGTTGCCTGTTTTTTAAAAAAACTTATTATAAACTCTGCAGTGATAATGTCTTTGGAATGTGGGATCATGATCATACCAGATTCTTAGTTCTTACAAGCATAATAGGCACAGCTTGTACAAAACTAATTTAGATTCATACAGAAACTGTGACCTTAGTGCTTGACCTTAATCTCACTAATTCCAAGAGGAGAAAGAACAAAAACCTGTACTTTAAAAGTGCTAAATGTATCACATATCAGAGTTTCTTTCTCATTTGAACAAGAATAATTTTTCTGAGGTATTGAATCAGATAAATTCATTAAAAGGCACTTTGAGATATATATATATATGCTTTTCTTGGCACTGAACTATATCAGCCCCACCTAATGTCACCTAAGCCAGGAAGAAAAGTATAAACTCACTCTGTAAATATTATTGCCATTTTGCCAGGTTGTACCAGTTGGGGGAGTTCATAATGGGATAATTTATCTTTCAAATAGAAATTAGTGACATGGAGAACTGGACTATTTCCTAGGTTTTGAAAGGTGTATACATATGCACATGAATAAATGTATTTTGAAGACTGAATGTATATTGAGATAGAGGGAAGGACAGAATGGAATATACCTAAACTAGGTAAAAAAAAAAAAATCAAACTTGCTTCAAGAATAATGTTTTCTCTTGAAAAAAAATCTGAGAAACATGGAAAAGATTTAGTTCACTTAGCATACATGATAGTGCTGCTATAATACTGAAAACATGAGTGTACTCATTCTGAATAAAGATCCACATATCTCACAATCCTGTCTTTGACAGTCATCAGAGCAAAACAGAAGATATATATTTTGCAATTCTTCTACAATGTACTATCCCACATTCACTGCTAGTAACTTTGCATTTAATTAAAATAAATTTTCTTAAATATTTCCTTAACCCACGTAAAATTACCACATTGCATGGCAATCAATTACACAGTCTAGCTGCATTATGTATACTGTAGTAATTCTACAGCCATTAACATGGATATGCAAATATTCCCTTCAAGTTAAACACTGATGCTCAGAAGTGGAGCTGGAGCCAAATGAGCAGACACCCAAAGTACAGGGTGCAGATCTGTGCACTGCAAGCATAAGATCTACCCTTGCTCGCAAGCTCAAAGCAACACAGCAGAAAACTTTCCTCTTTAGATCACCCAACTTTCTCCATGAAGTGTATAAAAAGCCTAAATGCATCATTTAAGTGATCTGAATCTACCAGCTGGGACAAGGTGCCTCATATTTTGGCGTTGCATCACTTACTTGGGGGCGGTTGAATTCCATATTTTGGTCATTAAATGTAGATTTATACATGATACATATATATGTATAGCAATGCCAACTGGCATCATAAGCCTGAGAAAAAGTTCTGTTGATGTGGACTTCTTTAATTTCAGTGCTGGATTATGAGTATCTTCAGATCACCAGAGCACTTTAATTAAACTCTGTTGAAGACTTCTGCTGCAATACTGTAAATTACCTTACGGATTTTGCTGTCTCAGCTGCTTAGAAATGGATTACGTAGTCCTTTGCACCTAGACTGTGATTCACAAGCCAACCTAAAATTTCCCTCCAAAAGTGGTAGGATGATGTTTTTATTATATCCTTGTATATCTAATAAAAGGTTATACAGGACATACTTATCTTGTCAGAGCTTCATGATTTGAGGCAAAATAAAAGGTAATAATTAGAAAACATTAAAAATTATTAATTGAAGGTTTCACTTACAGGCATGCAGTCAAGTAATATTATGAGGCTGAAAAATTTATCTTTGTTTTTCTCCAGGCTGACAATACATCTAAACACATTTGTCTAATAAGCCTTAAAAACCCATGACAAGGATGGCAGAGAATTTGAAAATCAATTCTATGGAAAATTCTCACATTTCACAGTTGTGTTTATTACTGGAAAGGAATTCACAGCCGTGAAATCTCACTACTATTCCTGGTATGGAAATTCTGCGTGGGTAAAAAAAAAAAAAAAAAAAAAAAAAAAAGAAACATAACAAGAAATAGTACATAGAAACTATACAATGGCATAATACAACTAATAAGGTATAAAATCCTAAATGAACAATAACAATGCAAATTCAGAATGAGACATTCATTTTGCCAAAATGAATGAGGTGGTTGTTAACGAAATAAAAATATTCTTGTTCTAACATTATTTCTACACTTAGCAAAACAAATGTGGTTCCATAAGAGAGAAGGGATTTCCTAATACTGAAACATCGAATATCCCTGCTTACAGATAGTGACCTGGAACGTTGTGTGGTCCAGGGAGCTAGAATAATGAAATGATCTAGTCTGATTCCCTTCACATTTACAAAAATGCTCAGTGTGTCACTGAGCATTTGAGTGTGTCACTGAGCATCTGAGTTTCAGAGATTTTTGGTTGAGTATTTCTCTATGTTCCTTCTCATATTCCTATTTTAGATTTTTAGCTTCATATTTTTCAGGATTTTTTTTCACTTCCCATTTCAAAAGACTAAGAACTGATCCTTAGTATATCATACATTATACTGTTATTCAGTAATGTTACAGGGCATGAAATAATTAAAATAGGAGTAATATTTCTTAACTGATAGAGAATTTCACAAAATCAGCTAATCTTATTTAATAGTATAACAGTAAGATATTGACAATCACCATTCCAAGAAATTAAATTCAGTCACATACAGCAGAACTTGTAGATCCACAAAAATACATCTATATCTCAGTATTTTTATATATGTTTCATTTATATAGACCTGCTAACTCCCTCAACAGCAGTGTATTAGGAAATGCAAGAGGGGAATTAGGTAAAAAATAAATAAACAGTCTGCCTAGCTCAGTACAAATTTGTTCAGCTCATTCACTGGTCATGTTTCAAACTTTAAGGCAATAAGTAGAAAACAATAAAGGGAAGGTAATTGTTGTGTCCTCTTCTTTATATTTCACTTTGAGTCTGGCTTAATGAAATTCCAGTGTTGCCCTGTATGACAAAAAAGGCAGAAGCACTACTCAAGCACTAAAGCAGCTTAAATTTCAGTGGGTAAACAACACCTCTCAAATCGGAGATGTGTGTATTTGAACCTTTCCCACTCCCTCACAGGAAAAAAAAAGAAAAAAAAAAAAGAAAAAAAAAAGAAAAAAGGAACCACAGACCAGGCAAATATTCTACCGTAGAATTATTTTGACAAGTAAGAGTTGCACAACAGCATAAGCTAGTGAGCGCTGCCCCGGTATTGTCTACAAAGGCCAGCTCAGTATCTGTGCACACCGCTTTCTCACGTCACAGCACATAGGACCAGTCAGGATTCTGGCAGACTCCACACAAATGGGCTTATGCATGTACTAGACAAAGATTAACACAGTCAGTGAGACAGCTTTCCTGGTAAAAACAAAAACATCCAAAGGGCGCAGTGGCTGAGCACGTGTTTGAAAACTACTGCAGTCCTTTGGCAGACGTAGCTCTGCGTGTCACAGCCAAAGTACACAAGAAGCATGCAGCTGAGGGAAAAATAAAATATGAATGTGTGTTTGAATATATGAAAGGTCACAAGAATTAGTCATTCCTTTTAATCATCTCACCCTATGCTGCATTGACAGTTTGAATATACCAGATAAAGTATTTAGTTCATATAAACAACGCTAGCAATGTGCTTACCTGTTCTGGTGTGTTCATCTTCTCCAAGGCACCCACTGCTTCATAATCTCAATGTTGATGTATTCCTTCCTTAATCCCACCACCAAAGCAAATGTTGTTGTATTTAAATGAAATATCCCTCTGTAAAACTAACTTCCATTTAATTGTCTTAGTTCCATCTTCAACTTATCTGTCTTAATATCTTTTTGAAAAAATATTTTAAATTAAATAATTCTTTTTTAGTCCTCAGCTTTCTAATGTACAGTTTTAGCATGAATTATCATGCTCAAAATATTAAATTAAGGAAAAGTTTAGGAAATGAAATGCTATTACATCTCACAATTTATCCCCAAAAGAGAGGTTTTTGACTAATTTGTTCAGACTCACACAGATTTCTCAAAGCTGCTGTGAAATAATAACCAGAACAAAGCAGAACTAGGAAAAAAAAATAATAACCATGAAATCTATTGTTAAATCAACACTATAATTAATACCTATCTATAACTATCAAATCTATGTTAAAGCTATACTGTAATTAGTAATGGGAAAATATTCAAATGTTGGCTGAGTCAAATTCCATGGAAGCACATCGTATGTATCAGACATATCTGGACAATACTTAAATTCCAAAGCAAGGCAGCTTCCTAAACAAGGAAGCTTCATATGGGTTTTACTGTAATCCAGCATATTTTGTTATTAGTATTGTTTCTTCACAGTAGTAACCAATTGCTTTTCTAGTTTTAAGTGCATTATTTTGCTGAACATCTTTTAGTTGCTGTAATCTGTAATGCACATTCAGAGGTTCTTGGTACAGATGTATTACTCCAGCCATTTTCTGAAAAAGGTGGTAAGGGGATCTCCTTTCTTCTTTGTTTCCACAGAATGAGCCTGGGTTGTGTTGCAAATGTGAATGCATAGTTATGTTACAGAGTGGCAGGGAGAAATCAGTTGTGCATGTTTCTAGCACATTTATATCCATAACTCTGCTGTACACTAAAAAAAATTAAAATAATAAAAATAAAAATAAAAATAAAAATAAAGTCTAATAACAATTCTATTCCTTCTAAACAATAAATATATATATATTAATATATTTGCTGGTGAGTTAGCTTGATGAACTTTTAAGTGCAATGGAAGCTGTCCTTTTGCTATTTGTAACACAAATGTTGAGTTCGCAGGAACCTCTAGAGACCATCAAGTCAATCCCCCATTGCTCAAAGCAGGATCATCTAGAGCAGGTTGTCCATTTAAACTACATAAGATCTCTGGGCAACATTTTCCAGTGCTAGACCATGCTCACAGAAAAACAAACAAACAAAAAAAATAGCTTTTTTAAATTTGTTTTTTTTTTATGGAATTTCCCAATTTTCATTTTGCCTCTTGCCCATTGCCTCTTATCCTGTCACTGGACACCACTGAGTCTGAATGCATCTTCTGTACACCCTCCCATCAGGAATTTATAGATATTCCTGAGATTCCCATTAGCCTTCTCTTCAACATGTTGAACACTCCCAGCCCTCATTGCCTCTCCTGGTATGTCAGATGCTCCAGTCCCTGAGTCATTTTAGTAGCCCTTACATGCTGGTGACATTACAGAATATCCAAGTATGTTACCATATTTGATGTGGCTGTGGATTCTAGTTTTATATGATTTCTGACGCATCTTGGAAGACTTATTTAAAAGTCTTCACATAAAAATAAAATAAAATAAAATAAAATAAAATAAAATAAAATAAAATAAAATAAAATAAAATAATACAATGTAGTATAGGTTTACCATCTCCACAAAACTATGTGAGAAATTCTGAGTTTCATTACATAGCCTAAGATGTAATTTATCCAGTAGGAAGAAAGCCTTTCAGATAACTTTAATTCTAGAAAGAGATGTGTATTTCTGCATGTTTAAATAGCAGAAATGTAAAATGGAAGAGATATATAGTTTTTTATATTTTCTTAGAGGAATGTACTTAGTATTATTTCCAGATATCCATTGGTGAGTCTGAACTTGGCTCAGTACATCAAAGATTTTAGCTTCTTCCTAATGGTCATATTAAGTAAACACTCTTACACAATTGGGAACTAATTCATAGTTCTCTGCAAATGAACTCAGCATATGCAGGTGGAGCCTGACCTCCACATAGACTTGTACTAAATACTTCTGTTACAGCTTTTAGTATGAACAGATGGCTGAGTGTGGCTGCATTCACAAATAATAAAGGTGCTTATATCAGCATAATATGCTTCTTTTACCAAGCTGCATAGGTGAGTTCTTTAAAAACATGAACTCCTCTGTAAGTCAAGAGAATCTCAGCCGGAAAGCACATAATACATTTTTCTTGATCGGCTACCAATTGCAGTTTATTTTGTAGTTGTAAGCATTTAAAATAATCAGAAACAATATTCAGTAATTGACTACTTAGGGTTATCATGTCTGGATTGTTTTTTTTCTTCATTTTCACAAAATAATATCAGTATTTACATTTCCTTAAGAAAGTAAGTCTGGTAGTTTTATATAGTTATTTTTGTTTCTTAGTTTCTGGTTCGTTTTTATGTACAAATGCTATGTATGTTATTTTTTTTATGTATGTTTGTTTTTTTATTAAAAAAAAATAACTTTAGATTTTCAACTCATTTACTGATTTTATCTTAATACTTTGAGCCTGAAATTGACAGCAATGTATGAAGCAATATGTGCTCAAAGTTTTTAATCATTAAGAATGTATTAGACTTCTTAGATTTTAAACATATAGACATACTTAGAAATTTGCTAAAGAATGCTTTATTATAAGTATTCTATCTGGCATTATTTAATTATTTACAAAGCTGTAGTATTAATTACCATAATTGTATTTCTTATAGAAAATCATTTATGTGTGCAATCACTTAAGTTTTGAAGAGATTCATCTCAATGAAAATATTGACTTTTTACCATTCACAACATTATTTATTTATCCTGGCAGACTTTTCACTAAGTATATCAGTAGAGGTTTTTCTTT